>NW_008708986.1:5512141-5512983 GCF_000327385.1 Lottia gigantea
TAAATCTGGTATGGGAATGAAAATCGGCTCACAAGAGTTTTCCCGATTGAAGTGCATGTATGTTCAATATAATGCGTGACATCATTTCCTCAGAATATCAGATTTTAAATTCCACCGAAATTACTAAGATAAACAAGTTTATTCTGTGCGGAGAAGAAAAAATTATTGGCACCGGCGATCAATCAATCTATCTATCTTACTGTGATTCTTTAACCATATTCCATATCATACATCAACTTCAAAGAGAGGATGTCACACATGCTGTGTTAAAAGCGACAGAATGTAAACAGTAATGTTTCAAAGCTGGTTCTTCATATAGATGGATTTATTTAGTGTAACATCGGTCTCAAATTTCTCCATCATTAATCATCGCATCTTTCTTCCTGAAACATTCTGTTATCAATACCCTTGAAAAACGATACTAAAACCAATCTACTCTTTTCACTCCACTTTCTACCGACCTTGACTATAGATCAGGGGGTAAAAAGAAGTTGGGAAAGTCGGTTGCTGTAGGGTTGGGAATCGCTCAATAATCTTGAAATAAGATCACAATTTCGTATCATTCTCATTTTCCGTTATGTTAAGCTGAAAGGTAATCTAACAAGTTTTCTACCAAAGGTCCGCTCAAAGGTAGTATCTTATCCAATCGTGTAGAACCCGTGTTTTGATGTGATATCGAAACCTAAATGAGCAATCTTATACAGAAATGGGTTCACATGACACGCTTTGATTGATTAAAAATAATATCACTGGGACGTACCTTTGGTATGAAACTGTTTAGATTACAATGAAGACTAAAAATATCAGAAAACAAAAAATACTTTTTCATATAATCAGCAGAA
>NW_008708986.1:5686652-5731752 GCF_000327385.1 Lottia gigantea
TTCTTCAACGAATAAACCAATTTTCTTCTTTTGGATAAAAATATCTCAGGACAGCACCTCATCTAAAAATAACACAATGTCTACGTCGGTGTAAAAGTAATTTCTGGTAAAATCAGATAGGTCATTCCGCTGTCCAGAGAAATAGTAACAAATTACTGTGTTTATGTTTGATCTGAGACAATTTTCATACATATCTATAGTCTAACATAATTAGCTCATCAATATTTCACAATCACAATTAAGAAGCTGTCTTTTAACGCAGTGGTTTTCAGAGCCTTAACACATTCTATTTCTATATCCCGTGTTTGTCAGTTGGTTCTGACCGGATATCGATTTTCAGCGAGTTAGCCAACGTTTGATTTAGTTTTGATAAAAGGTCATTGAACATCTTTCTACCTCGAAACGCTGATAAAGAAATTTTCATTTTGAATCAAGACTTGTCTCGTTGATAATTTTGAATGATGTGGAATTTCTTGTGAACTCTCATTTCTACCACAATGTGGTCTTCGACTTAAGTATTGTGATGAAATCTGAAATCTGTCCCAGTATTTATACAATCCGATTGTCGCACTAAACTAAAGTGTCTTAATCCTCTTAAAGGGACAGATTCGCCAGTGTCTTGTCTATATATGGCAGAGTCTATAGAAAAGACGAGTAGTTATTTTAACTTTCAAACGAAGATAATTCTGGAATTACATGAATTTGAAGGCTGAAATTACGATGGTGAGCTGTGTATAATTATCTTCGTTTAAATTCTTCTAGTTTCTGGGATAAAGTACTATTGGTCAAACGCATCGCGAACCTGTCCCTTTAAATTGTCTCAGTTTTATTTCGTATGCATTAAAAACCGGATTGTCCAAGTCGCAAGGCCTTTGGAAGCAAATGAGGCAAAATGGCCACTTAATATCAGAAGTGTCTTTTTCCAATTATTGAACCCATCCTTGACAATCCTTTCTCTTTATTAAATTGAATAGCGCCTCGACCCACAGTTTTCGTCACCGTTTGAAATGCTAATCTAATAAAGAACAACTCTTAAAGAAAAGTAAAAGTGGCTCATTCCTATCTAATCTGTCCGCCTAATCAGATCACCACAGTAGACAAAGGAAAATTAATCTTAATTTCAATGTGGTTGATATGTAACTAGTTTTGATAATCACCACCTGTATGTCTACGGATAACTGTGAATACTGGCAGCAATTTCCTCTTCTATCGTTTGACCTTTGTGTCATATAGTCTAATGCTTCAAAAGCGAATGAAGTTTTACGTCTTACTTATCAACTCTTGGACAAGTGAGTAATGCACTTGTAATAAGGAATATTTTTCCAATACAGAAACTTTGCCGCGGTGGCTCAGTGAGTTAGGCGCTTGCTCGCTTACCTGAAAGTCCAGGGTTCAATCCCGGCATAGGTCGAGATAATACCTTCGGATTTTTCAATCCGGTTTCCCCCTGTCATGCAGTGATGCAGGTAAGAGGGAGTGACATGGAAAAAGTGTCTAGTCGTTCGGATGGGACAATAAACCGAGGCCCGTGTGCTACAAGGTGCACGTTAAAGATCCCTCGACAGTTGGAAATCGAAAAAGAGCAGGCTCATGCCGCTGTCCTAGCAAAATGCACCCTACATAGCGTTGCCCGTCTTCATTAGCCCACATGGTGCAGAAAGGTAGGACGTAAAACTACAGAGCATGGTGCATGTAGGCTGTAGGCTGTAGGCTACTAGGTTTGTCAACTTATAATACAATAGATGTCCTAGGTTTGTCAACTATAAATGTACTAGGTTTGTCAACTTAAAATACAATAGATGTACAAGGTTTGTCAACAGTAAATACAATAGATGTACTAGGTTTGTCAACATTAAATACAATAGATGTACTAGGTGTTTTAACATTAAATGCGATAGATAAACTAGGTCTGTCAACTTATAATACAATAGATGTACTGGGTTTGTCAACTTATAATACAATAGATGTACTAGCTTTGTCAACTAATAATACAACAGGTGTACAAAGTTTGTCAACTTATAATAAAATAGATGTACTAGGATTTTCAACATTAAATGCGATAAATAAACTAGGTTTGCCAACTTATAATACAATATATATACTAGGTTTTTCAACATTAAATGCGATAGATAAACTATGTCTGTCAACTTATAATACAATAGATGTACTGGGTTTGTCAACTTATAATACAATAGATGTACTGGGTTTGTCAACTTATAATACAATATATGTACTGGGTTTGTCAACTTATAATACAATAGATGTACTAGGTTTGTCAACTTCTAATACAATATATGTACTGGGTTTGTCAACTTATAATACAATAGATGTACTTGGTTTGTCAACTTATGATATAATAGATGTACTAGGTTTGTCAACTTATAATACAATAGATGTGCAAGGTTTTTCAACATTAAATACGATAGATAAACTAGGTCTGTCAACTTATAATACAATAGATGTACCAGGTTTGTCAACTTATAATACAATAGATGTGCTAGGTTTGTCAAATTATAATACAATAGATGTACAAGGTTTGTCAAATTATAATACAATAGATGTACAAGGTTTAAATACGATAGATAAACTAGGTCTGTCAACTTATAATACAATAGATGTATTAGGTTTGTCAACTTATAATACAATAGAATAATAACATAATAGCTTTATTTTCAATTCAATAAAAAATAAAAAGGACAATTATCAGTTTATTAGCTTCTTACATATACGTTTTATAATTGAAAATTGAAAATAAAACAAAAATCATTTTTAAAGAGATTGTGAAGATGTTTTAAAGCCTTTTTAAGTGTATCGGGTACAAAAGGTGCCGCCGATACACATAATAGGATAGAAAACCTCTTTACAATCCCTTTAATTTGTTTTGTACTGCGTAATTTGGGAAACATACTTATCAGATTTAGATAATTTCCACACAGTCGCAGCGAGGCTAGGCCTCCTTGCGCTATTTTTCAATAGATGAAAAATTAGTAGACCAATGTCACTTGTACATGTACTTCAAAACTTGACTATTTCACACTGCATAAAATTACATTCATTTATTATGTCAACAAGGTACACAATAGTATGACGTATAACTGATTTCTAGACACCTTGCGGCATCATACATAAGGTACTCCACAAGTCTACTTAACATCTGTAATTGTAGGCGAGAAGTGCACATGGTATTTTTTTTATCCATTAACAATCTAAACATGTCATCAAGAGCTTTTCTAAACCATTATCATGATGATGTATAAACACCCAATGAAAATTATTTTCGTCTTTTAGCAATTTCTCAAGTAACTTTGTTAAACACAGTCAGCAATTGAGAATACAGTAACACGGGCGTTGAAAGTACTTGATGGCTTAATCAAGGTGGGCAACGCCATGCAATGTGCAATGAAAGAAAATTTGCCACACCAGCTACAACAGCGTACTCTCTTTCAATTTCCAACTGTCGAGTGATCTTTAACCCGTAAAGCCTGCACACGGAGCCTCAGTTTATTGTTCCATCCGAACGACTAGACGCCTTTTCCATGCCACGGACGGAATAGAGGGTAGAGAATATCTTCTCGAGCTTTTGTTTTCAGAAATCAAGAAATTAACCATTTACAACAATGATTATCCTCCTACCGCCTGACAGTTATTGATTAGAAGTAGGGGAAACCCTTCTGTTGGGTAGTTGGAGGACGGAATAGAGAGTAAAGAATATATACTCGAAGCTTTTGTTATCAGATGGCATGAAAATAATCATTTACAACAAAGATTATCCGCCCCCTACCGCCTGACAGCTTCTGATTAGAAGGGGGGAAGGTGAACAAAACAGTCCCCACTAACCTCTTGGCAATGCCTATGTCTCTTACTTTGTCAATTTAACATGTTGTTAAATGATGTTTAATCGGCGTTTGAGGGCGCAATAGGAACTGAAAAGTAATTTGCGCCATATAAGTGAACTATTATTATTATTATTAATTGAAATTTGAAATTCACATAGCAAATATGTCGTTGTCCGTCATTTCTGTTGAAATGTAATATAAAATGTATTAAGGTGCAAAATTACAAAAAAAAGCGCTATATAGCACCAATGTTAAAGTGATACTACGTCTTAGAATGAATATAAAGTTCTCAAGAATAGTCAATATGAGTATATATTCATCAGTGAACTTACCTGGTGTCATAAAGTTACAACAAAATCCCTGTAAAATCTGGAAAATTGGAAAATATCTTAATATTAAGCGTTTTTCAATGGTTAATTGCATATTTATGGATAATTACTAAGTTTTTTTTATTTATCGGATTATATAACGATCCTACTGATGATATATGCTCTTATAAATTCCTAATTTAATTTTTCATTCTAAGACGCAGTATTCCTTTAAAACAAAAGAAGTAGAACGTAAAAGACCATTTTTTCATTACCTTGTTGACAGATAAAATTCAGGGAAACTCAGGAAAACCCGATACCAGACACTGGGTTTGTCAACTCAGTATACCTTACAGAGAGTTCGAATAGCTAACAGTTTGTTTCTTTATATTCATTAAGTAAAGAAAGTATTATTGTATTGTCAAATTGTCTAAACTGTATATTATTATACTGCCTTCTATTAAAGCTAAGTAAAAAAAACGTAATACCCTCACCACAAGGCTCAACTAAGATTGCTAATGAACTCGTCCGATGATTTTTTACTCATTCGTTATGAAGCTAATTCTGTCATCGTTACAAAACAAAACAAAAATTCTCACAACCTTATGCACCCTGTTACAAAAGTCGAGATAGAACACGGGTGCTTGCGAAATCTACCACTGAAATCTGCATCGGCGTCCATGTTTGGCCTCTAAGAATAATGTGGTTAAGTCGATGGCCCAATAATAAGACCAACAATCTGCTTGTGATTTGGAAGTTTTCATGAAAAAATATTATTGATAAAAAATTGACACTTACCTCGCCTGACGACCATCCAATAAAGATCAAAGTTGTGAAAAGAACCAGCATTTTTGAAAATAATTTGTATTTCAAAATTTATAACAAACTGATCCTTTCAACTGGTCGTTGGAACTCCAAGAAACTCTTATGACTTCTCCAAGACAATAAAAGTTAATTCCATTCTCGCGCTGTTTTAATACTATCACTATGAAATTTTAAGCCAATCGAAAGATCCGTTGGAGAGTTGAAACTGTGAAAAACTCCCCCGATCTGAAGGTTAAATTGATTAATATAAAACAAAAGTGTGGGCACAAATATTATGAAAGTAAAATATTTTGAGAAAAAAAAAATCCATGTAGGCAAATGTGTTCTGAAGGGTCATTCTGACCACAGAAGACTGTTGTAGCACTTACTGCTATGAGATAAATGAAATGAATGGAGTTGACATCATACTGAAGATCGGCAACGCTATGCAGTGTGCAATGAGGGAAATTTTGTCAGAACAGCGGCATTAGCATACTTATCTTTATTTCCATAAGTTTAACGTGCACAGCATGGGGCCTCGGTATATTGTCCAATCCGAAAGGCTAGACACTTTTACCAAGTCAGTCCCTCCAACTTACAGCACTGAAAAGGGGAAACCGTATGTTAAAGTGATACTACGTCTTAGAATGAACATTAAATTTAAGTTCTCGAAATGGTCAATATGAGTATATATTCATCAGTTAGCTTACCTGATGTCATAAAGTTACAACAGAATCCATGTAAATTCTGGAAAATTGGAAAATTCATAAAACTAAGTAATCTTAATCTTAATTTTGATATTAAGCGTTTTTCAATAGTTAATTGCATATTTATGGATAATTACTAAGTTTTTTGGATTTATCGGATTATATAAGGATCCTGTTATGTTATTTATGACAACAGGTATATCTACTGGCTCTTATTCGCCAAATTTAAAATTATTCAAGTTTATGTTAATTCTAAGACATAGTATCACTTTAAAGGTCATTACTGCTATCAATATTTTCCCAGCAATTTAACAACCTGCATTAAACGCAATCGGTTTTGCCCTGTGGATCATAACAGTTTATTTTGACCTTAGTAAATCTCAAACGAGTGTCATCACACTATAAATATAATTGTTATATTCCCATAGGAGTCCTTTAAAGATACTACAGAACAACAATATCATGAACATTAAGACAAACCTACAACTTATGTGGCCTTCTAGGCCATGGCTATTGCCTTTATCTATCTTATGGTGTGTCAGCTAGTAAAAGCAATATCTCTGTTTCAGATACTCAAATTATACCTAATGTTTGCAGATATATTTTGAAGAAAGCTAGTTCGATACTTTGAGATTTAAAAGGAAAATGAATGTAATTGGCTAATGATTACTCAGATGCATATTGTTTTTCACCCACTATACATAATATTTTCTAAGATACATGATTAAGGATAATATCTAAGAATGATATGTTTAACAGGTCTTATTACGTTTTTCTATGACATAACAAAAAGCAAGGAACTGGACCAGTTATTTCAAGGATGAATAATTTGATTTGTTACACTATTTATTTTCATGTTATGAAGATACCCATTTCATCACATTGTTATCAAGTTACACATTTCATCACAATGTTATGAAGATATCCATTGTATTACAATGTTATAAAGTTAACCATATCATCACATTGTTATCAAGTTACCCATATCATCACATTGTTATCAAGTTACCCATTTTATCACAATGTTATGAGCTACCCATTTTATCACAATGTTATGAGCTACCCATTTCGTCACAATATTAGTAAGATACCCATTTCATTACGATGTTATGAAGATACCCACTTTATCACATTGTTGTGAGCTACCCATTTCATTACGATGTTATGAAGATACCCACTTTATCACATTGTTGTGAGGTACCCATTTCATTACGATGTTATGAAGATACCCACTTCATCACAATGTTATGAAGATACCCACTTCATCACAATGTTTGAAGATGCCCACTTCATCACAATGTTATGAAGATACCCACTTCATCACAATGTTATGAAGATACCCACTTCATCACAATGTTATGAAGATACCCACTTCATCACAATGTTACGAAGATACCCACTTCATCACAATGTTATGAAGATACCCACTTAATCACAATGTCATCGCGACATCGTGAAGGTACTCATTTAATCACACAATTTCTTTACAATGAAAATAACCATTTTATCTATTGAGCTATTGAGGATACATTTTAACACGGTATAAAGTATATGTTAATTAACTCCCAAACTTCGGATTCTATTTATGTAGGCCAGAAAAATAATATACGAAAATTTCAGCGGGGAACATGATGGAGACGTGAGGTTTTAGCCAAATAATATAAAAATCGTCATGGTACACGTTCAAAGTGACATTTATTACTGCGCTGTTTTGTCGGAATTGACGCAGAGAAACCACAGAGATGTCAATTAAGAGTGTAGTGTTTCTATGGTATAAAGACTATTACTTTTATCAATCTAAGTCGGAATGGTATGGCAATGTCTATTTTTGATAGATTTATTTCATACAAACTAATGATATGACATTTCGTTATCCAATATATTTGATAAAAAGACTGAACTTAAACATTTTGATGGCAGGAAATCTACAAAAATCATTATTATCAATATAGAGCAGTGCTCATATATGCGTCTGAGAATAAGTATAAAGAATGACTCTGTCAGATTAATTCAATTGCTGACAGAATGAAGGTCCTAGAACTTAATAATAAAATGAAAAGAAATTAATTAGTTCGCCCTACTTTATTGCTCCAGATTAAGCGAATGAAGGATTTACAATGAAAGAAATTTGAAATACTTCGCTATTCCATGAGCTACAAAGTACTTACAAAGGTGCTGGGAGGTAGCTTGTGATCACTTTCAATAACATTTTGCCCTCTGCATCCGAGTTTGTCAACTTAGTTCTTTTTTTAGGAGTTCATCGATAGCACTCAAATTGTTTATGAAGTATATAATAAAAAGTACTGCCTGCAATCATAGAATTAAAATATTTTTGTCGAGGTAGTCAGTTAAAGTTTACTACGGGTAAAATGGATGAAAACAAATATTAAACTGTTTTAGCCTTTATTAATGTTATATTTTAAAAAATGGATATTTTGTAATGATAATTGTTTTAGATATAATTATAATATTGGCATTACTGAACTATCGAATCATATTTATAGTAGTGGACAATAATCTTCAGAAACACTGTCACTCCTTTTTATATATAAGAGATCCGGTCGTATCTGATGTATCCGAATCTCCTGCTTTGAACAAACCGCAATTCTTACTCAGATAACTAAAGTAATTACAAGTGGACATTGACACGCACGACAGCGCACATTGAACTACATCCTCGTAATCATATGACTTTAAAGGAGACACAGAAAACTTCACATTTCTCTTGTAAATCCCGAATTCGGTGAATTTGACTGATATATTTGAGCTCGGTTCATCATCGCTATCATCTGTTGGTTTATTTGCGGCATCGCTATCAACTTCTTGATTAGTTTGTGAAGATTCACCATCGCTATCATCTGTCGGTTTATTACCGGAATCTATATCACCTTCTGTATTAGTTGATGGAGATGCACCATCTCTATCATTTGTCTGTGGAGATGCTGAATCGATACCACCTTCTGTATTAGTTGATGGAGATGCACCATCTCTATCATTTGTCTGTGGAGATGCTGAATCGCTACCTCCTTCTGTATTAGTTGATGAAGATGCACCATCTCTATCATTTGTCAGTGGAGGTGCTGCATCGCTACCACCTTCTGTATTAGTTGATGAAGATGCACCTTCTCTATCATTTGTCGATGGAAGTGCTGAATCGCTACCTCCTTCTGTATTAGTTGATGAAGATGCACCATCTCTATCATTTGTTTGTGGAGGTGCTGCACTATCCTGGCCATTTACACTTACTTTGAAAAAAGAAAACAAAAGAATGAGTCAAAATATGATATATTACAAATAAACAAATTAGGGCATAGGTAAATATAAAAAAAGATGAAAGTCTATGATTCACCATGGTCTTAAATATATGTGAATAGTCTTCAGAACTACCAGAACCACACGAAAATGACATGCTCCTTTCAAATATACATTTTCTCTTTCCACCTGTCTTTGATATATAATATATGACGGCATGGCAAGACAAGATGAGCTGTCAATTTAACTTTCAAACGCAGATAATTCAATACACACATAGAATTGAATACTCTAATTTCGACGGTGAGCTGCGAACATTATCTTTGATAAGCTTAAGAAATTGGTCAAAATAATGTCGAAACGGTCCATTAAAACCAATAAATAGACAGGCATATTCAAAATGATATTAGAAATGTATAATATTGTACGATAAATAAACAAAATTGGATTAGCTAATCGAAAGTAAACAAAAATTGTCAAGAATATCAAAATAGAAAAAATGTTTTAAAAGATATGATAGGTATATCAATATAAACTACAATTTATAAAAATAAATAAATTACTAAATAGATACATTGAGAATAAACAAATAAATAGATAGGTATATTGAAAATAAACACATAAGTTGATGGATATGGGAGTATTGAGGATTAAAAAAATGGATAGGTATATCAAATATAAGCAAATAAATAAATAGGTATATCAAACTAGACAAATAAATAGATAGTTATAACAAAACAGGCAAATACATATATAGGTAAAAATAAACACATAAATTGATCCATATTGGTGTATTGAGGATGTAAAAATACATGGATAGGTATATTATAAAAAAATAACTAATAAATAGATAGGTATATCAAAAATAAACTAATAAATAGATAGGTATATTAGGTACAAATAGATAAAAAGATATATTGAAAATAAACTAATAAATAGATACATGAAGGTATATTAAGAATAAATATACAGATAGATATATTAAAAATAAACTAATAAATAGATACATGAATTTATATTAAGAATACATAATTATATAGATAGATAGATATATTGAAAATAAACTAATAAATAGATACATGAAGGTATATTAAGAATAAATATAGAGATAGATAGATATATTGAAAATAAACTACTAAATAGATAGGTAGAGGTATATTAAGAATACATATATAAATAGATAGATATATTGAAAAAAAAGATATATTGAAAATAAACTAATAAACAGATAGGTATATTGAAAAAAAGATATACCGAAAATAAACTAATAAATACATACATGTAGGTATATTAAGAATAATAGATATATTGAAAAATTAACTAATAAATAGATAGGTATATCAAAAATAAACTAATAAATAGATAGGTATATTAGGAATATAAATAAATAAAAAGATAGATTGAAAATAAACTAATAAATAGATACATATAGGTATATTAAGCATACATATATAGATAGATAGATATATTGAAAAAAAAAGATATGTTAAAAATAAACTAATAAACAGATAGGTATATTGAAAAAAAAAGATATATTGAAAACAAAGTAATAAATAGATACATGAAGGTAAATTAAGAATAAATATATTGATAGATATATTGAAAATAAACTAATAAATAGATAAATGAAGGTATATTAAGAATAAATATATAGATAGATATATTGAAAATAAACTAATAAATAGATACATGTAGGTATATTAAGAATACATAATCATAAAGCTAGATAGATATATTGAAAATAAACTAATAAAAAGATACATGAAGGTATATTAAGTAATATTGAAAATAAACTAATAAATAGATAAATGAAGGTATATTAAGAATAAATATATAGATAGATATATTGAAAATAAACTAATAAATAGATACATGAAGGTATATTAAGAATAAATATATAGATAGATATATTAAAAATAAACTAATAAATAGATACATGAAGGTATATTAAGAATAAATATATAGATAGATATATTAAAAATAAACTAATGAATAGATACATGTAGGTATATTAAGAATACATAATTATATAGATAGATAGATATATTGAAAATAAACTAATAAATAGATACATGAAGGTATATTAAGAATAAATATATAGATAGATATATTAAAAATAAACTAATAAATAGATACATGTAGGTATATTAAGAATACATAATTATATAGATAGATAGATAGATAGATATATTGAAAATAAACTAATAAATAGATACATGTAGGTATATTAAGAATACATAATTATATAGACAGATATATATATTGAAAATAAACTAATAAATAGATACATGAAGGTATATTAAGAATAAATATATAGATAGATATATTGAAAATAAACTAATAAATAGATACATGTAGGTATATTAAGAATACATAATTATATAGATAGATATATATATTGAAAATAAACTAATAAATAGATAGGTATATTGAAAAAAGATATATTGAAAATAAACTAATGAATAGATAGGTCTATTCAGGTTATCAAATAAATAAAAACAAAATAGAAAAATAAATTTAAAGGCAGCGAAATGAATGGATAGGTTTATTGAAAGTAATAAATGGATTAATGAAAATAAACAAATAAGAAATAAGATATAAAATAAGTATATTGAAAGTAAAAATGGTTGATATATACATAATAAACAAGTAAATCAAAAGTTAAAACTTTAAGACTAAATTATGGATGTACTACTTCCGCATTGTTTTTTTATATTTACAAACTACGTTTGGAAACATTTAACGTCATCAAGTAAAATCATCAGTTTACTTGATAACGTTACCTGCATGTATTATCAAGTGAAATCATCATTTTACTTGATAAGGTATGACTTTACTTGATAACGTTACCTTCATTTCACTTGATAACCATGTGTTTCGAAACATAGTATGTAAATAATGTGTTTTAATGTAATCTTCCTACTCATATATGTCTTACAAAAATTAAATCTTAAATTATGCTGTATATTTGCTTCACTTTGTGCTAGAGCTACCCGTGAGGCTTTCCTACAATTCAACACTGCCCCCATATCCCCACTGTATGCTGCACAAAATTAATTGTACATGCTTGAGATTGGGTTAGCTGAACATAATCACATAGCAGGAATTATCCTCCAATATAGAAACCTACCGTAGAAAATTACGATAATTAAAATCTTCTTTAGATCCATTTTTTATAATAATATACTGAACACCTTTAAGTTAGTGAGATTCACGTTAACTCTGTCTTATATATGTTTCATTACTGAAGAATCTCTCATTTGAAATAAATACCTCTGTCTTTGATTAGCATTCAGGTATGAGTTTGTTTAATTGATTTCAGAGCACAAGCTAGTTATAAGATATATATTTGATGTTCCTGTAATTCCACTCCTGTAAACACATAAGTTCCGTATGAAAAAAAAACATATGAGAACATACCATTTATATAATAGGGCGTTTCGGGTCCGATCGAAACTTCTTTTTAAATAGTATATTGTTTGAAAACGACAAAACGAAGGAGATTTTCTGTTAAATCATACAACCAATAAAATCAGTATTGAAAAAAACTAGTTATTGAAAAAAATATTTTGTTTATAAAACTAATCAATGTCCAATCGATAATCAATCAGGCGGAAATTTTAATGTAAACGTCGATTTAAAGGGACATATTCACCATCCGTTGTCCAAGCGTACGTTAGTCTCTAAAACGGGAATTGTTTTAGATTAGATGATCAGTCATAGTGTTCGCAACTGACCGCCGAAATTTGAATCTTGAAATCTCTGTGTATTATCCTCGTCTGAAAGTTAAAAATGACGACTCGTCTTTCCTTGAGACTCCGTCACGTTTAGAAGAAACATATAGAGAAAATGAAAGTGAAATTTCTATTCTGAGGTATTATGCGATTTTCGTGCAGTCGTCTGAAGACTATTTGCCAAAACATGTAAAGAAGACTCGACACTGCCAATGAATAAGTTTATGACGTACCTGTTAACAATATTTAATCAAAATCCTAATTTCTTGATTATTGGAAATATTAGCTTTACATGAGTTATCAATTAAGCTTTATTTATAGTTGAAGTTTTGGTCTAAATGCTGGATAATATGCTCTTTCAGTTAGAATAGTGACTGGCGATTTCTTATCTGATTAGAAATCTGGTCAATATTATCACTTGTCATCAATAGTGCTATACTGTTATGATGTTTCTTGTTACTAGGAGTGCAATAAAGCCGTGGCTTGCAGGCAAACGGTCTACCTTTAAGGGTCTGCTAAGGCTTTGCGACATATGATGGTATGAACCGGAACCAGGAGGTTCATATGGCCACGTAATCACGTGATTCTAGCATTTCAAACATCCTAGGCTGATCGTTCAGGACTACAATGCCAATAAAAAGAAAAACGGTGTTCGATATTAAGTTATTCAAAATTATTTCCTTTAGTCTAGGGAATATTTCAAGGTCGCAATATTACTACCAGTTGACAAATAATTGAGAAATAAAGTAAAGGGTCCTGCCCAAAAAGACACAACGAAATCTACCATTTAGACAGATTCAGCTTTACGGAAACTGCCGAGGATTGCCGAAAGACTAAAAGTTGTATTCATGATATATCTTATATCGGTATTATTCATATTTATATCAAGGCATAAGAAGATCTTTAATTTAGTTTAATATTCTAAAAAATGCATGGAATAACAAGGTGTTGTACCATTGAACGTCAAAACAATTTCACCACCATAATCAGCCTCCACCACCAGACAAAAAAAGTGAAAAATGTGACCCATTATTCACGTCCAATTGACAACTGTAGTCTGGTTAAACAATACACTAAAAGAATTTGAAGTGCGATAAAACATTAATTATCGCATTTCCATGGTGATATTTTATTTTAGTGAAATATTTTACAGTTTTTCTAACTGACACTGCCCACGAACCTAACTAGTAACGGCCATGTCACTATATCTTAATTCACTTGATAGTTTTTGTTAATAATCTTCTTTGTCACTTTTATTTATATATACTTATTCGTTTTCAGTGTCCACCTAGAATAATGATTTGTACCTTCATTTACACTTCATTTCTAGTATATCAAGATATCATTTTTTATACCTTTTTGCCCCAAAATACGTGTCAGAATGCACCAAATACATTCTATTTTTAAATTCTTTGGGGAATCCTCTCAGACGCTCCACGAGACGCCTACACTTATGACGCAGAGCTACTGCATTTTAATCACAAACTCAACAGATGTCCTCAATTTAGTCACCGTCATAGTCTCATGTGGTTAGACCTGACCTATGTTTAGTCAAAATTAATATTTATCACGACGATCTGCGAATTAAATCAAATTGTATATTTGAAGGTTTACTACTGGAACTTTTTAAATTCAATTTTTAAGAAATGAGAATCAAAATTTAACTTAATTAGCAACAACTAAAATTTGGTGTGAACTCTGCTCCAGTATTATACTATCTATAACCGGTATTCAAAAATTGTCATGTTTACCGCACTATTTTCAGACTGCCAGGCGGACACGTGATTTATAGACAGGTTATTCAATAATATAAGCATATATGTAAACAGAGCCGTATAAAAAAATTCAAAAGATTGATTATAAAATGTTTAATTAATGTACAGATATATCACTCTTTAAATCTATCATTGATTTGAAATTGATTTTATAAAAAGTTGAATATAGATAAATAAGGAAAGTTGCATGACTGATGAAGCTGAAATCAATTTAAAGGGATAGGTTCGCCATTTTCCAGGGTTGATTTGGGTCGATACTGATGAAATAAATGTCAAGCATATATCCAGTCATATGAGACGTTTCCAAGAACTACTTCCCTTTTCTCAAGCCTTTGTTTTTTCGAGCTGAAAGCTGACAGAAATCATTAAGAAGCATGAATTCGAGTATAGATTTTTCTTTCACAATAAGCTCCAATGAAAAATGAAAGCTAGTAAACGTATGCTAAGCTATCTGCACTGCCCTAAAAAGGTAAAAGACAGTATCTGCAATTTTGACGAAAATGAGTTATGGGTAACATTATGACCAGCAGATACTATTCTATGATATAAAACAAAATTTACAGGTATATATGAAGAATAAGAAGAGTTATTGGCTGTAAAATTCAACAGTATCTATATTTTATGCAGAGTTACAAAGTTAAAAAGCAGTAAATGGTAGATACTGTCCTCTCCCTCCCTTTCTTAGTAAGTTACTGCCTTTCTCTTCCAAACTAGTTCCAATTTCATATAGAGGTTGTGAGATACTGCTGCACAAGGTGGATAAAAACAACATGGATAGCTTATCTAGAGGAAAACAAATTTTGAATTTATCGCTTAAAAACAACTTATCTGATTCTAAAGAAGGTGCCCAATTAAAAAATGATGAGGCAGAACCTGAAATGGACCAGAATTGAACACAACAATGAGCCTTCAAGAATAATTCAGAATCTTTATGCAGACATGGTGGCACCAACAACACCAACAAGAATCTTTCTAGGATCTCCAGATGATCTTTTGGAAGAGGTGATAATAGATACTGGTACACATAGAGACCATGATTATGGTGTAGATGATAATGAAGAATTTCAAAATTCTAATGCTGACGATGTTAATGAAGATCCGGATTATGAACCTGACAAAGACGAAACCACGACAGGTGGGCGATTAGATGACAGAATAAAACAACCTAACACAAACCGAACCTTGAAAGCGACCATCCAATAAGAGAACCCTGTAAAAATTGCAAAAGAAATTGTTTAGATAAAATTGATGAAAAACGTAGGAAAGAAATTTGGGAAGCATATTGGAAACTTAATTACAATGGGAGAAGACAGTATTTGTTCAATAATGTACATAGAAACGAGAAGAGTCGACAGACGACTCAAGCTCCAAGTAGAAGAAAACTCAGCTATGAATATTTTCTAAAGGATGAACATGGAACAGCTCAAGTTGTTTGCAAGGTTTTCTTCCTTTGTACATTAGGTTATCATCCAAAATTGATAAAATGATTAACACAGTCATGAAGCTCACCAGGCCTTCAGATATTTCACCCCCACCAGACAAACGTGGGATGCAAGAGCCACCCAATAAGATTAACAGAGAACCAATAAAGGCCCATATTGAGTCGTTCAATCCCTGTATCAGTCATTATAGGAGGGCTCACGCCCCAAACAGAAGATATCTACCGAGTGATGTTTCAATTCGTATGATGTATGATGATTTTAAATCAACTGCTGTTCAAAAATGCAGCTATGATACATATAGACAGGTTATCCAAGATATGAAGATCAGTTTCACTAAATTGGGTGAAGAAGAATGTGAGGTATGTCTCCAACATGAGCTACATGTCAAATCAGACCACGCTGATCTTACTGATGGCGTTACAAGTGACAGATGCAGTACCTGGAAGAGACATAACGAGGCAGCTGCATCAGCTAGAGTACACTATCAAACTGATGCATCTAATGCAGATGCAAACATATTGATAAGAAGTGTTGATCTTCAAAAGGTTATTATGCTACCTCGTATGCCAGGTAACAAAACCGCAATTTTTACGAAACGCATCATTGCTTTTAATGAAACGTTCGCTGCAGTTGGTAAGCAATCAAAGAAACCATCACACATTAGAGAGAGATCTTTGGCTGTTTTATGGCACGAGGGAATAGGTGGTAGGCAGGGCAAAGAAATTGCCTCCGCTTTTGTGAAAGCTTTGAAGGAGATGCGAGATGCAGAGCATATTGTACTGTGGCTGGACAACTGTGTTGCTCAAAACAAGAATTGGTACCTCATTTCTGCCTTATTAACTTTGGTTAACAATAATGATGTTTTAGCTCAAGACGTAACATTGAAGTATTTTGTAACAGGACATACATTTATGTCTGCTGACTCTGTCCATCACCAGGTAGAGCAGCAAATGAATCGTCAACAAGGTGGCAAAGTATTAGATTTTCCAGATTTTGTAGATGTTGTATCAAGGTGTTCTAATGTAGAAGGTTTACAGATGTCAAATATTGATTTTCGTGATTGGAGTCCTATCCATTCTGCAGCCAAGATGAAGAAATCTGGAATTAAGTTGGCCCAAATGGTTGAAATAAAAGTGAAGCGTGGGTCGAAAACTTTGTCCTACAAATTGAACCATGATGATCCCGAGTTCATTGAATTGGACTTCACAAAAAAGGAGCAATGTTGGTGTTTCCTAAGAGACTGCGCCAGAAGAACAGAGGAATACCCCTTGAGAAGAAAACTGATATTGTTGAAAAGTTGTGCCCCATGATGCCTACAAATCGACGTATTTTTTGGACCAGTATTGACATTGATAAAAACTGTGAAGATCTTATCAATGAATCTACAGAAAAATATGAAGATTAATTTCCATAAAATCATCTTGTTTCAGTATTGTATTTGGAAGTGGGAAGATCTCAAACTTTAACCTCGATTTTCTCAAAACGCCATTTTTGCAGATACTGTCTTTCACCTTTTCAGGGCAGTGCACGTCAAGGGAGATAACACCAGTATATTAGCTTGAAGGGGCCTTAAACAATTGATCATCTAAATAAAAACAAAGGTTATGTGATTTATTAGAACGGTTTTTTTACAATCAATAGGTTCATTGACTTGAAGCGGACGGCATTAAACTTATCACCGCACTCAAACATTAAAGGACAATTAGCTAGAAATTTCAATTGGAAAAAATCTTGGTAAATGTACTGAAAGGTTCCTTAAGAACGGTAGCCAAAATGACTCGTTTCAGCAGCATATTTCATGGATGATTTGATCTTTTGTTGTCTCTTGACCATTTAAACTGACCAATATGCATTAAAATGGAAAATTTGGTTATGACAATAAAAAGAAATTCCATAATAAAAATCAGGATTATCACGATCAAATCACATTTCATTAGCATACTTCTCCAAATCCGATTCAGATCTTTCTATCGCATTCACACGACATTGTTGTTGTATTCAGGCAAGCGCATACTAAACAAAAAGGAGATAACATAGTGTCGCATATATCCAATATAATCTATTGTTTTTTATTTTTATCATCAATTTTGGCTGGGACAATAACCAAAAAATCGCTGCGGGTTTCATCAAGATAAATAAAAGTACCCACCCCGGTATTTCATTTGCAATCTGTTCCCATGTTAAATCTCGAAATTCAATCTTCTATAACTTTTTCCAGATATTTCGTTGAAACTTTCCAATATGTCACATGAAAGACTGGCCAATGCTTAGTTTCTGGACAAAAATTCAATACATCATGACTATAAAAAATCTTGAGCCAATTAAACTGAAAGTAGATTACCACATTTTATCAACATCCGCTTGACTGTTATTGCACTCAAGACGACTATTTTTTAATTATCTTCCGAATGAAAATCTCTCATCTCACAAAATCTGAAAGAAAATGCCAAATGTAGACCAAAACTCAGTAAAAAATAGGCATGCAAAAACCGCGAAAGGGAGGGCGAAAGAGGATTTATAAAAATAGCACGGACTACATTGGTCAATAAGTTTACCAAGTTTCAAAAAACAACCTATCAAAAATCAAATTTATCCGGAGCCCATCAATTAACATACAATTTGTCGTCAAAATCAGACAAAAAAAACTTTAGACTATATCGATTAAAAGTTCATGTTTGACATATTTTCTACTTTGAGCGCAATAATTTGAAAACCTTTACTCAAAAATCATGGGTCGGCTTCGACTTTTCTGATGACACTTTAATGATTTTCATGAATTTCGATCTTTGATTTTTAACTATAGACGTATGCCATTTAGTTACAATGAGTTGAAATGGTACACTATGACAATGTTGTCACAACTCGAGTTCGAAATTATTGACCATAAATCAATTTTAAATTGATTTTGTGGTACAGATACGATTCATTTGAAAGATTCTATCGTAAGGATTTTTTGTCTCAATCAGAATTACAAAGTTGGGATGTAAAACTCTATTCTCATTCATTAAAATTGTACCTTAGTAGCGTAGCCCGGTGGACAGCATTAGATAAATTTGTAGTAAATTTGAATTTACCTTTATATATGAGATTGTTTCTAAAATTTGCAGATCCACGTCCGTGATTTCTAAACTTAGAAAAAGGAGGATCTTCATTGGTTTTCTCGGTGGGTCTAAAATAATATAGAGCCCAGTATGCGACCATGTTCTGAACTTAAATGTCTCAACTGGTTTATAAAAAAGATGAGCCAATGTGCCAAATATGATTACCGGTACATTATACGATATCGCATAGCATACATTTATCATACAGAAAATCTCATATGATACAGAAAACAATGGCCTGAAGCGCTTATATTTAACACCATAATCTTATAATGACGATTAATCACCAACTAATCAGGTATCTGTATTATTGACGACAGTAATGATCCGTTTTTATTAATAACTTAAATAATATGCATTTTATTTACATAATCATCAACACTAATTAAATATAATGACGAACAAGATGCAGAAATGTGGTAACCCGCCATTACAGAACAGGAAGTCACATGACTTACCTCATTAATCTTTAATGAGAAGATGTAAGTAATTAAGAATTTCAAATAGTATAAATCCACAAATTTCTCACAATAAGTCACTTGCATCTTCACTGAGTAACAAGCCACATCTACAGTAATAGCAATGGGTTTCTTCAACGTAGTAGTTTTAGCCTTGACCGCCATTTTTAGTCAGACAAACGCCCAATTTGGGATGAATTTAGGTAGACTACCGTTTGGAACCAATTTCTTAGGAGGAAGCCAAGGAGGACGAACACCAGCTATGGGACTTTTGGGATCATCTATGATGGGTGGTAATCCAGGAAGAGAATTATTAACTTGTATTGGATCAACTGCATCTGAGGATTCTTTGAGGGTAACCTTCGAAAAAACACCAAATAGATTCAACCGCAACCAACTCGAGATGAGCGCCAAGATTTCTGCTGGTATGAATTCACAGATGCAAGGAACCTTCCAACTCGTCGTAACTGAATTTGGACATATTGAAGGTTACTGTGATGCCAACAGCCTTGGACCAATCATGAACAGCCAAAGTCAGACACCAGCCCCATTAATGGCTCTCAATTTCTGGAGAGGTACCGGAAGTGGAAACCGAGTCGTTGGAATCATTGGTGATAGATTCGACATCTTTGCCCAAAACACTGTCTCTATTAAAGACACCATCACCACTTTACCAGTTAACAACCTTCCAGGCTCCGGAATTGCTTTGTGTGCTGCCAATGAAATCTTAGGCAACCAATGTATGAACACTATTCCACTCTGCTGTACCATCACTAAAGATAACATGCCAGCTGATTCTATCAGACAAGGAAGTGGTTTGATGCAAGGTAAGACACCCATTTAATACATTAAGATGCATTCCTCCAAGGACATCACAAAGGTTAAATTCGCCTAAAATGAGTACTTTTGAGCCGTATCAATGTATAATTGATATATTATAATCTTTCAGGAGCTGGTATGGGTGGTATGGGACAAGGAAACAACTTCTCACCAATGGGATCTATGGGAGCTATGGGATCTATGGGATCTATGGGACCAATGGGATCTATGGGATCTATGGGATCAATCGGACCTATGGGAGGAAATATGGGAGCTCAACAACCAGTATTAGGAGGTCAAGCTCAAGCTCAACAAGGACCAGGATCAATGATCTTCCCTGGTAATGGACGATAAACTATGAAGATAGTCATGAAGATGCAAGCTCACAACAATAAAAACGAATGTTTCAAACTATAGACGACAAAAATGCATTTTGTTTTCATACTTTTGTCAGTCAGAGAGTCAAGTATACAAATATATTGGGGATTTCGTCTACTATTTTGTGATTTATATTTGTACTGTATATACAGTTTCTTAGAGCTTCAAAATACTTTATACTTTCGCGCATGGAATGACATTACTTTAAAGACTGTTTACAAGAATCTTTGTCAACAAAATTTACTGCTCTTATAAGAACTATAAAACGATTATTTTTGAAACAACATTAATTGTTCCTAAATTGATTAAACACAAAGGAACTTTTTATGAAAAAATCAATCTATTTTTATAAGAACTATTTAAGAGAGAAAATTTACTTTTTTTTAAAACTGCAAGAATCAAATATTCTTTTTAAAGGAATTAAATATTTCAAACTAAAAAAAATATTGTTCACTATTTTGCGGTAGAAAATTTGACAATATTTTAAATCAAACGTCAAACTGAAAGGAAATTAAATTAGCTACTCTTTTGTTTTTTTAAAAAAAATTTTGAATCCAGATTCACTTTATGCTTGAAATGAAATAGAATCCATTCGTTAACAGGATAAAAAATATCATTGTTTTAAAAACAAATTTACTATAGTTGAAATGAAAAATAAAAGTTCGTTGACTACCTTGAACTAAAATGACATAAGACTTGTTTACTATATAGACAATATTTTTTGTATCCAAATTAAAAAAAAATGAAATGAAATAAATTCACTTGCTGACTTTTTGTATTATAGAAAAACAAATTCCGAATCCAAATTTACTATTTTTGAAATAAAATAAAATGTACATGATTACTATTTACAACAGAAAAAAAATATATTTTTTAATCCAACTTTATTATATTGAAATAGTAAAATTTAATTGTTTTGACAACGAAATTTGCTATTAGTAAAGGATAATTTACCATTTCAATAGATATTCGCAAACGAGATTATTTTTTGTAACATCATTTTCTCGAAATTTTCATCAATATTTTTATTATTTACCACATTGATCAGAAAACTAATATTTTTAAAGAAAACTTAACCTTTCGTAAAGAGCAGTTGCATCATTTGGGAAATTATGTCAACATATAGGTTAACTTTCGCCTACTTTATCTAAAACGTTTATTCATGAAATGTTTATTTTTTTGGTATTTGAGAAATAGAAGATTTTTGAAATTTAATGGGAATGAAAATTTAATCAAAAGGGGGGCAGTTATTCCTCGAATGGGTCAACAATATATATTTTTTAAAGCATTATGTGAAATCAGACAATGTATTTTTTAGTAGTAATTTTGAAATTCTTAGTTATGTTTTAATTTATGTATATTTTACTGAATATGGAACTAAATTGTGATATTGAATTGTGAATATTGTGTACATGTATCATCTCTGAAAAATAAAAAAAATATATTGAACTCTACATCGGATTTAATTTTTTTTATCACATCGGTTGCTAGGCAACGTCCCTTTCAGCACGTGTACGTGCACGTGATAACTAGAGCACGTGCGTCAAAATATAGATTTTTGAACGAATTTTGGCACCCTATATAGATTTCTTTCTATCTTTTGCGAGGGGTTTCGTCGACTTTTAAACAACTTAATGCCCTTTACTGCTAACTTTATGTGAGTCACATGCACTGGTTATTTAACCTACATAAATGGCATCGTTATTAACCTTTGATAAATTAATATCGTTGTCAACCCGGAGCAGTTACATTTGTGTGATTGCAAGAATTTAGAAAACTCTGTTCAAGCCACATAAATATATACAGAAATGGTATTTGTATACTAAAACCTACCCTTTTGCTCAGATTGTCCTATCGAAGAATAACAGCACCGCGAGGAAAATTTCGAGGGGTTAGAAAGCTAACACAGGGATTTCTTTCGAAAACTTCACAATTTTTCTAATCCGATCGAACGGCAACTAATCACATATAGCATAGTCGGCAATCCGACTACCGACTGAGCAAGTGTGGCCGAGTAACTTAATATTAACCCTTTAAGTTTGTCGGCAACATTGTTTTAAACTATTATAACAACAACCTGTCGATGTCTTTGAAATATTGCATCAGTTCTAAATAAAATTTACTTTCGGGCGCATTGTAATTTTTGGGCCATGCCCCCCTTCTTCCCCTATAAGCAATGAAAAATTTAATCTACTTTCACATCCAAAATCGAATTAGTGTTCTTCAGCTTCAAGTAGGGTACACGCCCAGGCGGTTGCAGAAATCCTTTAAGGAGGTTCTCAGGAGTTGCGATTGCTAAGTGAATTAGATGCTTACCGTTTATTAAGACTAAGTCCGGGCCTTAATCCCGGCATAGGTCGAGATAATACCTTAAGATTTTTCAAAAAGGTTTCCCCTTGTCATTAAGGGCTGAAATGGGACAAACCGTTTCGTCGTTTGGATGGGACAATTAACCGAGGCCCAGTGTGCACATTAAAGTCCCTCGACAGATGGAAATCGAAAAAGAAAAGGTAAATGCAGATTACCTGACAAAAATTCTCTCATTGTTCGCTGCATGGCGTTGTCTGTCTTCATGAGCCCACCAAGTGCTAAACAGTAGGACGTAAAACTCCATTCATTTCATTTAAATTTCACACTATAAAATTTTAAGATTAACAATTGTTAATTTCACAAGAATAAAAGAATCTCAACTACTATAGGATATGGTCGAGCCAAGTCCATGGACCCCCACCCGCCAGGTTTCCCCACCCGCAGAAAATATGTAGGAGAGCAATGTGGGGAGTGGCCCCAACCCATTTAATTCCACGGAGCCCCACTCAACTAGTTGAGCCACTGAAGAATAATAATAAGCAACAAATCAAAAATTTATTTCATCACACCTAGTTGTAAACGATGTATGGCAAACCTACTGACAAAAACGGCCAATACTATCTGGTATTTTGTACTCAAGTGTTACCAGAACTCAGGGGTTTGTCCTGGTATGCTCGTATAAACTCTTTAGCACAACATTCGAATATTTGGTGTTCCTTTTTCTAGTCCAACGTAAAGAATAATGCCCAGCAATAGCCAGAATACAACACGTCATCCCGGGTCCTCCGCTCACAGACCCATTTGCAGAATTACTTGTTAGATGACACGTAAACTAAAATCGCTGACTTCACCCGCAGGGTCATTTGGTGTGCTATTTTTACGACTTAGCTATTATCACTTTGGAACAATTCAAACAGACCGGTTTTTTTTTTTATTTCGGTGGGGCGAAATATATATCTTTAAAGAGGAGTCTGTCATCCTCACACCCTCATGTATAGACCCGATATGGGTTCTGTTTAATTAAAGGCAGTAATTATATGTTTTTATTAAATATTTATTTAAATTAACCTAAAAACTCAAGTCAGTCTATCAACCCTATAACAACCTGATTACCAGAAAACTAAAAAGGAATATAGCATTTTGTACATGTTTTTGTTGCCAAAACGAAATATTGACAAATGCGGAAATCACATGAAAATATGTTCGTTTCACAATGCTCTTTATCAGAACAAAGTGTTCAATAGATGATCACACGTTTTAGCACCTAGGAAATTTGCCATCCATTTTTCATTCTATAGTGTTTCATGTTATATTTTTTGAAGAAATCCAATTAGAGTACTCAATTGAAATTTCTGGACAGTCGTCATTCAGCTAATATGCATATGATTTACATAATCATTGACACTAATTAAATATGATTACGAACATATCGTTTGATTACGGCTTTTAAGGTGCAGAAATGTGATAACCAGCCATTAGTGAACAGGAAGTCACGTGATTTATCTCATTAATCTTACATAGCCCCTAATGAGAAATCGTGAGTAATTAAGAATTTCAAAAGGTCTTATAAACCACAATTTTCTTTCAATATTCACTTGCATCTTCACTGAGTAACAAGCCACATCTACAGTAATAGCAATGGGTTTCTTCAACGTAGTAGTTTTGGCTTTAGCCGCCATTTGCAGTCAAACATATGCCCAATTTGGAATGAATTTTGGAAGACTACCATTTGGTAACAATTTCATGGGAGGAAACCAGGGAGTGCGTACACCAGCTATGGGTCTTTCAGGATCAGCTATGATGGCAGGAAATCAAAGAGAATTGTTAACTTGTATTGGATCAACTGCCTCTGATGATTCTTTGAGAATTACCTTCGAGAAAACACCAAATAGATTCAACCGCAACCAACTCGAGATGAGCGCCAAGATTTCTGCTGGTATGAATTCACAGTTGCAAGGAACCTTCCAACTCGTTGTAACTGAATTTGGACATATTGAAGGTTACTGTGATGCCAACAGCCTTGGACCAATCATGACCAGCCAAAGTCAGACACCAGCTCCATTGATGGGTCTCAATTTCTGGAGAGGTACCGGAAGTGGAAACCGAGTCGTTGGAATCATTGGTGATAGATTCGACATCTTCGCCCAGAATACTGTCTCCATCAAAGACACCATCACCACCTTACCAGTTAACAACCTTCCAGGCTCCGGAATTGCTTTGTGTGCTGCCAACGGAATCATAGGCAACCAATGTATGAACACTATTCCACTCTGCTGTACCATCAGTAGAGATAATATGCCAGCAGATTCTATCAGACGAGGAAACGGTTTGATGCAAGGTGAGACAATCATTTAATACTATGATAAGGCTTCTCCTGATGCCACTATGGGAACAATAAGCTGTAAGTTCGTGAGAACAAAAACACCCCTTATATACACTGCACATAGCGAGTAATTCTTTACCTACTCTCTATGGACACCGGGTAGCGCCAGCGGGTATATTCAGCCTCAACAGTTTTCACCCAGTCTGCCCCATAAATGTACCCTAGTCTCGAGAAGCTAGAGCCGCCACTACCGATATCACTTTAATACGGATAATGTGGATAAGATGCACCTTTAGAACATTATTAGGTTGTTCAGATGTCCGAGAGAGAAATATATATTCGAAACTAGCTATACAAGATTAACTGTTATCAATGCATAATGGATCTCCTATTATCTTTCAGGAGCTGGTATGGGTGGTATGGGACAAGGAAACATGATGACTGATATGAACAACTTCTCACCAATGGGATCAATGGGACCCATGGGATCAATGGGATCTATGGGACCTATGGGATCAATGGGACCTATGGGAGGAAATATGGGAGCTCAACAACCAGTATTAGGTCAAGCTCAAAATCAACAAGGACCAGGATCAATGATCTTCCCTGGAAATGGACGATAAACTATGATAAATTACGCAAGCTCCCAACAGTAAAAGTTATGTATAATTACAGTAAAAAGTTTGGTAATGTTATAATTGGTTTGGGTTAAGGAAAACTGTCTCTACGTTCTTTAATGTTACTTTATCTATTAGAAATATTCAATTTTCACAATAAAATTACATGAACTTGCATTTTATCTTCAGAACAATGTCAGCAGGTCAAACATACAGATATATTGTAATATTTTAAGTATTGATATTGATTTTGATTTGAAATATATTTACTGCTTTTGGAAGAAGTATTTTAATATAAATCACTTATTTTTGAAAATACATTTATAAAAACCAACAGCAATTTCCCTATTTTATCTACTATATTTTGAAAGAAAAATTACCATTTCGGAAAGAACATTTCAATTTTTGAAGAAAAATTCTGGCAATGTTCAGTAGGCCTATTCTTGGTAAATTATGTTAACACCAATATAAACTTTGGCCAACTTTTTTTAACTCATCTATTCTTAAAATATAACAGGGGTTTTCAACTGGAGGGAATTAACCCTAAGGAAATAATTTTTGAAAATTGTTGTGGTCTGGCATAAAATGTTTGGTCAATTATGATTTAAGTCGTTATGTTTAGTTAGGATATATTCTCCGACATGAAAACGATTGCAGGTAAAATCTAGGAGAGGGCCTCATGTAATCAATCAAAGATTCTGAAAGGAATGAAAGAAAGATAAAGTTTTAAAACAACTGGTCTATAAAGAAGATATACAATTAAAAATTTTTGAAACTTTTAATGTAAATGAAAGCTTAATCAAAACAGAGACAGACATTCCAATTGGTAGACATTATAAATTTTTCTAAGCATTATTGTCTAGAAATCAGACAATATCTAGTATATAATTGTACTGCTGAAGTTTTTAGTTTATTAAGTTTATGTATAAAACTCATATTGTCTCATTTGTAATTGTGATATTGAATTGTCAATTTATTGTGAATTATTGAAAAATAAATAATTGGTTTAGAATTCAATAACTTTGTAATTTTCTTGATCCTGTCAAAAAGAACCATTTAATAGAGCTATAGTTTTTGCTCAGCTATAAAATCAGGTGCATCGTGTCCAAACCACATACAGTGTACTTTGTGAAATTCGACATTTGAGTATTCCGACATTCAGCGTAATCCGACATCATTTTCTGGTCCCGATTTATTTCCTTCTCAGGCTAGTTTAAAAACTCTATGTACTCCGACACTCTGTGTATTCCGAATTACGACACTAATTAGTGGTCCCGACACTCAGAAAAATCTGTATAATCCGACAACTACTCATCACTTATCGTCAATTAGATAATCGCTTATTTCATTGATAATCCGGCTTACTTCCTCGGGTTAATAAGAACATGTCAAAACCAGGTGCAGAAAAAAAACGAGGGAGATCCATTATAATTTGGAATCGGGTTAAAACAAAACCCAAAATACTTGACAACCGGATCAGTTAACAAACCTATCGAGTCACCACATTCTTCAACAATGGATCACCTCCGAAGCAATGAGCTTAAGTATTTTCATTTTATGGACAGAAGTAAAATATTTTCGGTAATATCGGTAATCAGATTTCGGCATTAAAATGCAGTAAAAAATTTGAATACTTACCACAACTCATTAATTGAACTACTAAGGAATTAAATATTGTAAACAGTGAGTAGAGTTACTTCCCTTTGGCTAGGCAAAGGGTGGGGATATACATGTAGGGGGTAAGGTAAGGTAAGTATTGGGGTGAAAGCCGAGATCAGGCCGACGTTTGGAAGCACTGGCACAAGCATCAGAATATTTCTTACCTTGAGGATTCGAACCCACGGCACCTATTCGCTTAGCAGACGACAATCCGCTACCGACTGAGCTGGTATAAGGTAGAGTAGGTTAGGGTTAGGTATTGGTTAGGGTTGGGTAGGGATATGTAGGGTTAGGTTGGGCAGGCTAGGATTAGGTTCAGAAATTCACCATAATTGGCTTGTGAACGCGATAAAGGCGACAGTTTTAATTGTGATGAAACTTAGTGTGCAGATGTATATTGATGTATCGATGTTCCCGAATTTTCTTTGTTTTAGTAATTGCCGTTGACCTGGCCTGACCTGGTAGATACTACAGATGACACCCAAAGTTGATGGAACTTTTTTGACGTACAACCATATCGATTTGTTGTCGGATGTGTTCGATGAACCGTTTGACGAAATCAACGGTATTAGATTCGATCCGATCTTGTAAAATGCTTATTTTTAATGATGAGATCTTTCAACCTTTGCCAGTTACTGCCTTTTCAAAGCAACTTAAGTCCTGCTTTAATATAATTTGCGGATCTGCGGATTAAATGCCTTTGAGGCAACCGCTCGTTGATTTAATTTGGCTAAAGTATTTGTTTATTTTCAGTATTCGTTTCCCCCAATGCTTCTAAGCATATAGTACGGTGTGTTTGGCAGTTTGTTGATTCCCTTATATGACCTAATTAAAAACAAACCAAGTTATAGTTTTTGGTTATAATAAAAACATTGAATATGTTTACTGTTAAAAAGTGTTGAATATGCAATTAGAGACCAATCACTTGTGGCTGCAGATCCGGATTTTCACAAGTAAAGTCGCGAATAAGAATAGCGCATATAAGTAGCTCTGATGCAAGTGAGTTTTAAGTTGCGTTCGAAACACATGACGACTTTCATTAATCGCAACCTTACGCAACTGTTGGTCGCTATGCCGTAGGGGCACGAAAAAATAGTACTGTTAGCCTTAGATTGTTTCTGGGTTGTTATAATTTTACAGAAATGAAAAAAAAAGAATATATGGATATCTGGTTTTATAGAAAGAAATTAATTATCAGTCCAAAATGTGAGTTATTTTCAAATGTAAATCACGAAACCTTATAGTTCTTGTACACATTTTAAGACAAAATATACAATTGAAAACTTAATTTGGAAATTACTGAAAAAGGAAGTCAGACAGTTTGCGGACAGAAGTTTATGCCGGAAGCGTCATTTTTGTCATTTTTGCCAATGAACATTATTATTGAATTATATCTTTATCATTACACATTCTTTTAAAAGAGACGATGAGTTGTGAAAACTATTACTGATTGGCTTAGCTAAAAAAAAATTCCCGTTTTTGAGACTAAAATAGGATTGGTCAAGAAAAAAATGGCGCATCTGTCCCTTTAAATATTTAGTTATAATATAGTTTCTATACCAAACTTTCCCACAAACAAAATGACAAAATTTAACAATTATATATAATCATATCAGACCAGTCCATTTTCAAACCTTATAACAGTTATAATCATCTGTTTATTTCAAAACCAAACTTCCCCAAAACAACAAAACGTTAACGATTAACCTGTTTGACCAACAGTACGACCGAAACATGGTCACTCACGTCCAGTGGCTCAACTAGAGGAGTGGGGCCCTATGGACCATCCCCCAAAATGGTACTTTGTATTTCAATTTTGTATATTTTTTTTTATCTCAGGGTGTGGGCCTGTGGACATGGTTCAACCAGTCCTTATATGGTAGTTGAGTCAGCCCAGTTCCAAATCTAATAACAAATATAACAATCTGTTTATGTCAAACAAACTTTCCCACAAACAACAAATCGTTAACCCGTTTATACTAAGAACTAAATCGAAAAAAAAAACAACAGAACGACCGAAACATGGCCCAGTGGCTCAACTAGAAAAGTGGGGCTCCGTAGACTTAAGGGGGTGCCCCCCTCCCCCGCCAAAAAATGGTACTTTTTACATTAATTTTGTATTTTTTTATCTCAGGGTCGGGGCCCGTGGATTTGGTTCAACCAGTCCTTAAGGTAGTTGAGCCAGTCCAGTTTCAAACCCTATAACAATTTAACAATATATGATCCCTCAGAGAATTAAAAGTGAAAAAACAAATTAAATACTTTGACTAAGACAAATCAGTTTCCATTTAGACAAATCTTTTAACGTAATGACGTAATTTCATACTAATAACCTTATTTTTTAGATTCAATAGTTATCTAACAAGATTTGTACCAAAGGCCTGTCCAAGAGGCAATATATTTAACCAATCAAGCGTGCCATGTAAAACCTGTTTCTTTAAAATATGGAATTGTGGGATATCGCAATCTAGAGTAGACAGCCTCTTTGGGTTTCGCTATCCCATAATTCCTTACAGAAGAAACAGGTTTTACATGAACGCTTTGATTGGTTGAAAATAGCATCATTTGAGCGGGCTAGAAAACTATTAAGAATAAAATGGAGACGAAATATCAGAAAACTAAAAAAGGTACCTCAATATAATAACTATACAACAGAACAATGTTTATTCTTGCAATTAAAAAGGCAACTTAAATCATAAACGCCGTTCCATCAAACTCGATTTTTGACGAAATCCAATGTTTTATAATAAGAATCATTAAATGTTAACTTTTCTAAATATTCATCTCGTGTTCTGTTATACAGAAATTCTTCCAGGCAGTCTAAGGCATAATGTTGGTAATCAAAATAGAATTTATTGGCAAACATTTCTTTCCGCGATGCTAGTAAAGGGAGATCACCAATACCTAACACACAGATTTGCCGTACTCGCTTCCCCTTACATGGCCAGTCGAATGGCCAAGTTCCCCAGTTTTTAAACCGAGTTAGGAATGGTTTCGAATTTGTATTAGTTTCAGGAATACCTATAATAGAAAGAAAGTCAAATTAAATGGCGATCTGATGCAATTAAATAAATAACGGAATATAATTTTATGGTATACTCGTTTAAATAATTTACCTGATGATACCAATGTAAATTATTGAAACGTTGTGTTAATCAGGATAAGTACACCGTAACAGTGAACAGTATTCTGTTATTTACTGTGTTCTCAACCCCTAAATGTAGCGTACGGGTCTGGATGTTTTGCGTTCTGATTTGTTTCCGAGTTACAACACTCTCCGAAGTAAGTTATGCAATACGCTAAAGAGATCGTTTTAGTCGACTAACAAAACAAGCCAAGATTTAAAAGATACTATAACGAAAGAAAACATCCCGATCTGCATTATCATCTGACTAAGGGCCCCATACACGATCAACTTGTTCGCAAGTTAATTGATGTCAATTAATTGATTCAATGAATTGAAGGTCCTCATACACGATCAATGTTTATAACAACTTATTTCATTCTGATCAAGATATTTGATATGGAAGGATCTGTAGCACTTGTCCTGGAGGATACTCCAAAACGAAAAAGAGGAGTGGAATTCAGGCTTAAAAATCATACTTTAAATTGAAAAAAGGTTGAATTATTCTACTATCACCAAGAACAGATGAAGTTTTTGCACCAGATAATGACGTCACTTGATTTGTATTTTACAAAATAAAGTAATCTGAGTTTTTAAGGAATTTATAATAGTCTCAAAAATACAAACAATAGCGAGAAATCCTCTCAATTCCTTAAACTATACAAAATCTAAAATAAAATATAATTTTTACCTGTATAAGTTCCTGGAATCCCAAGATGTGGGTTATGATTTAAAGTTGCAAAAAATATCTCATCTGGAACGTCTACGAGTTTGGTCCATTGTAAAAAATCTTTGGCTGTCTGGTTGTTCAAAACATAATCTACAAAGCCTCGATTAACAGCAATGTGCGCTGATCCTTTTACTGGGCGGATTCTATGAGGAGGAGGTTTCGTAACTTTCAACCATCTTCTTCTGTTGGCTCTGAAATAATTTACTTTCAAAATATACTTAACGGTATTTTGAACGAAATTGGAAATACACCATGTTAATTTTTTTTACTATTTCAGCTATACGAATAACTTTTTAAAACAGAAATCAGACGCCAGTTCCTTCTACAAGTGAAGTAAAATTAAGAAAAATATATCATTTGAAATGAACATGTTATATTACTCCCAAACCTAGTGACTAAGTGATATTTTGACAACAGAAGTACATCGTCTTCTAACAATTCGACCCCCCCCCCCCCCTTCCTCCTTTTTTGTCCAAATGGGATGGGACTAGCATTGGATTTCGAAGTTGAGAAAGAAATTGTTAGGTACTTATGCAACTACAGATGTAATGTCTAAAAATCTGCCAGGGTACAGGTTGGAATGAAATCGATCATTTATTGTGATGTAATTACTTGTAAACTAGATATTTGACCCAGACGAAATGAACTCTCAGTAATTGTACATTCTCAGTCATCCATTAATCTCTGGCCTGCCTTTTACAATATTAAATATTGGCTTGATTTTCCATGTTTTAGTAATGAGGGAAGCTATATATTCTAGAATTCCACATGGTCTTAGGATTGTCTGCGCGATTGTCCTCAATTATTTATATCTTAGAGTCTTAGTTCCCAACCTAATGTAGAAGTACTCCTTAGTGGTACTTGAAACCACCTAAATGATTTATGAAAAACTTTTGAAATAGTTTTAGAACGTATTGTTGTATAATGTTTTATCGAAGTATTTCTGTTTATTGTGCGAAGATTGTAAGCCATTTGATAGGAATTTAGCGATTAATATTTGCCTAAACAATCAATCTGAACTTCAAGTGTCAACCAAATGTGACGCAGTGATATCATACAAAGGCCAAAACCTACTTTGGATTTATTAAGAATGCATAGGCCATACCAACCTTTTTACGGTACCTTCCAAATCATTGGAACCATTATAAGCCTTCAATATTCTCACTAATTCAAAATTAGTTTTCAGAGGAAATTCTTGGCCAGTCAAATTGATAAAATATTTCCAGTTTTTATGCTTGAATAACAATTCCATACAAAGTAGTTCGGGTTCTAGCACTGAAAATGTGCCCCATTGTACATCCACCGGTGTTGGAATTAGGAAAACATTATCAAAACACTCAACTATCACTTTGACGGTATTTTGTATATCTTCATTGGCCTTGACGTCAACGTGTACGCAATAGTAATTCTGTGGTCGGTATATGGCACGCAAGAGACGTTCAAACTGCTCTACGTCTTTGAACATGAGGATGCTAAAGGCTATTGGGAAATCACGTTCTTCGGATGTTAAGGGTTTGGTTATGTATCCCCTGTCGCTTTTAAAGCGTTGACAATTCCTAGTGTGGACGTAATACCATACCAGTGATATATGGTTAACGCTGTCCCACTTCAACAGACTTTTAGCTTTCTTTTGTTCTCTTTTATCGCCATCAAATAAAGCTCGACAATTAACATCGTTTACTTTTATCACAGTATAGTTGAACACTCCAGGTAATTTAGGACTTCCGGTCTCCATTGACGATTTAAGTGATGCGTATGCGGCAATACACTTAGTTTCAATCTGATATAAACATCCTTTATTCTTGCAATTAAAATTACAATAAAATATTACCAACGACCAGATGACCAGCAAAGTCAAAAATGACTTCCACACAAAGATGGGTCGAACTGGACCCATAATTGGCCTTCACAACCATGATAACTTTGACATCATTTCTTCAGCAATGAAGTTCCCAAACGTCCATTTTGTCTCTACTAATCCATTGCAATCATTGCAGACGTACTGAACACCAATTCTTGAAATAATGCACCATCACAGCATTGTTCCTGGAATATATATTATGAAGACAATTGGATTTCATATAGCTTAGGAAACGGATAATTGCTTACAAGAGAAAAGGGAAAGGTTCTAATGCCTTACTGTAAATACGTTAACAACACTAATCTGGCATTCAATAAAATACAGACTCTTAAATTAAATCAAACTGCAATATTCACTGATGTAATGTAAATATCGAGTAACAGACCAGTTTGTAACCAATTACATCGAATCCCATCAAAATAATAACAAGGAAAAATTCTCATAACAAAAAATGTGTGAAATGTTCATCAGAAGGAAATTTTAATTTGCTCTTACCCAAGATTTCCAAATTTGTCATTGCTCTGAAATCCTAGCAACTAGAACCGATGAACACATGTATGTATAAACATTATCCATTATCGTACGATCAGATTACGATTTTTGATCATCCTACGTATGATAATGGTGGCAAAAATGTTCCGAGTGACATCCTTGGTTGCCTTGGCCCGTTGATATGGGTTTATCGACTAACTTGAGGAAAATATTTGGGTCGTTTGAGTCAACTTACACAATTAAATAAAAAAAAATATGATTCCCTAACTAAAGTTACCAACAATAATTATTCAATTTGATTTTGGGCTAAATTAGGAAAGGAGCTAGAAATCACAATATAACAAAAGGAAAGTAGCTAGAAATCACAATATAACAAAAGGAAAGTAGCTAGAAATCACAATATTACAATTGGAAAGTAGCTAGAAATCACAATATTACAATTGGAAAGTAGCTAGAAATCACAATATTACCATTGGAATGCAGCTAGAATCATAATATAACAAAATGAATATAGCTGAAAACGCAATATAACTCACCAAATTTCCACACGTCGGAGATGTAAGAAGACTACTAAACGAGATAAATCTGTGATGGCTGTCTAAGTGAATATCATCAATCGATACTATAGAACCTGGTCATCTCCCAACCTTATCAGCTTTGAAACCACAGGGATTTGTCTTGGCTCATATATTTATTGACAATACTGATATGAAGATGGTTTTGGGTTAATTGAGGTCAGTTAGGGTGTATTTTGGAATATATACGATCTGGATAGATGACAACTCCAGTCCAGAACGTCTACAAAAATGCAACTGATAAATAATTCATGACTCTTTCATCCACATTTCATAGACCAAATGGAATACAGTGGATTTTTACGTCATACTTTTTTTCTGCTATTGATTTTGTCGAGGAAGACTGAAAACGCAAAGTCGGTTAGACTTGTAGACTAACTCTGAAAGCAACTTCGTTGTTACGGTCGTCTCACTGAAAACGAAACATTAAATGTACGACCACATGTGTTGGTGCGTGTATGAAGTTCACGAGTGTTCCGAGTTGCAATGATGATTATATCGTAGCATTTACGGTATGTAGTAATAGTATGCAATAAGGGAAATTTTATTGACTAAATTTCATATTTACAGTCAATGTCATTTCGGATATATATCACTGCCTCACACCCCTGTGATGTTTCGTTCAACCTGATAGTTGTTTAAATGGAAGTGTTGAAGTAGAAAATAACGGGAGAATAATAAACTATAAGATGAGCCAATCTAACATAAAAACTATTGACTAACTGTCTGTAGAAGGAGTTATCACATCGTATTTCTCACCAATCGATAACTACAACCAACATATCTGTATCGCCAACAGTTCAGGCTAAATTCCTATCAAGATTAGTGATATATCTCTATAAACTTTAGTGAGAAATTGACCGCCAAGAAGATTCTATATTCAGACCCATTGGAATTCGATAATGCTCTTGAATATCAGTGCTGCTTTCATGTGGATCTAGAATCACAATATCAGTATTGGTTGCATGTAGATCCAGAGACACAATATCAGTATTGGTTACATGTGGATCTAGAGACACAATATTAGTATTGGTTACATGTGGATCTAGAGACACAATATCAGTATTGGTTGCATGTGGATCTAGAGACACAATATTAGTATTGGTTACATGTGGATCTAGAGACACAATATCAGTATTGGTTGCATGTGGATCTAGAGACACAATATTAGTATTGGTTGCATGTGGATCTAGAGACACAATATTAGTATTGGTTGCATGTGGATCTAGAGACACAATAGTCGTATTGGTTACATGTGGATCTAGAGACACAATATTAGTATTGGTTACATGTGGATCTAGAGACACAATATTAGTATTGGTTACATGTGGATCTAGAGACACAATATCAGTATTGGTTACATGTGGATCTAGAGACACAATATCAGTATTGGTTACATGTGGATCTAGAGACACAATATCAGTATTGGTTGCATGTGGATCTAGAGACACAATATCAGTATTGGTTACATGTGGATCTAGAGACACAATATCAGTATTGGTTGCATGTAGATCCAGAGACACAATAGTCGTATTGGTTACATGTAGATCTAGAAACACAATAGTCGTATTGGTTACGTGTCGATCAGTAGAAACACAATATCAGTGTTGGTTACAAGTAGATCAGTATTGGTTAGTGTGGATTAAAAAACACAATATCAGTATTGGTAACGTGTAGATTAAAAAAAAAAAACAATATCAGTATTGGTTAATGTAGATTTTACAAAAACACAATATCAGTATAGGTAACGTGCAGATTTAAAAAACACAATATCAGTATTGGTTAATGTAGATTTTAAAAAAACACAATATCAGTATTGGTTAATGTAGATTTAAAAAAAAACACAATATCAGTATTGGTTACGTGTAGATTAAAAAAACACAATATCAGTATTGGTTACGTGTAGATCTTTAAGCACAAAATGTTCCTAACATTTAAATCTTAAAAAAAAACTACAATCTACACATTACATCGAACAAACTAGCATGTAACACGAAATTACAAATTTATTGGTAAGCGAGAAAATATGCTGAAAAAGGCAATCTTAAAATAAAAGGGGGAAGATTCTTACCTGGAGAATTGCTTAAAGCCTAATCTCTCACGATAATATGTTATGTACCAAAAGAATTCAAATGGTAATTTGTTCTATATTCCTTTATATGAACAAACAGAAATTAATTGAACTCTATTGGAACTGTCAAGGAAGTAGACTGTCGAGTCAACTATGTAAAACGTAACCACTGTGTTTGTTCATAAATGCTAATATATTCACATGGTTAAAAGTGATAAAAATCTATTATGTTAAACAGTTGATTAAAATTTCAACTCCCATTGTTTTCACTTTTTATTCGAATTTAGAGACCCCGCCTGTGAAGTATACGTGACTGGTAAATTCCATAATATAGAGAATTCAATAATTTGTCGACGGTACGTATTAATGCGTGTCGTATGCAGAAAGTTTTAATAAATGTGATATACATCAAGCTTTTGGACTACAGTTTACATGGCTTATCACAATCATCAAGTATTCATTACACAGGCTAAACTATGTGTTGTTTCTGTGCATCATGACGTTTTCCGCTATATTGATTAGACAATACAAACCAGTTATATAGATATAAAAGAATCCTACAAGCAAAACAATTTCAGTAAACATCCAAAGTCCAAAGTATGATAAAATCGAGAGCACTAATCACATAGTATTGGACTTCTCAAACGAGATGTACTATCAAGTGTTTCAAAAAAGAGTTTCGAGTTTCGTGCACACCCTTTACATTAATTATGTACCATTTCAGATTTTCATTTGCGTTGAAGTCAACATCAAACAAATTTACAATGATTCTTAGTAGACAAGATATCTTACCGAAGCTCTTGAATTTATTAGTTTACAGCCTGAAATAAAATGATTTAGTCACAAGTTATAGTCATTCGAAGTTTCTCTTCTGTATATAGAACAGACATATTATATAGAAATACACAGTGAAATTCCTGGCAAATCTGTCTCCTTAACAGGGGAAGTGTTGACAAAATAAGCTACGACTTTTCGCTTTTTACATGTAAACCCTGCAGGGGCGGCGATACGTTTTGCAGTTGGTCGAAGGGGGAGAGGAGAGGGAGGGGCGGGGGGTATAGTATAGATATAGTTTCGGGTCAGTTTGTATTTGTAGGACAAATTGAATTTTGAAGGTATTGTCTCGATATTTGCAGGGATTGTACCCGGAATAATTTTTGATCATTGAATACCAATATATATGGGTTGTTTTAAACTAAAACATATAGCATTGTATTCAATACGCGGCTAACATAATTCATGATGAAACGGGTGTCTCATAACCGATAAATTTTGATAGAGAAATATGAAACAGGTGTCTCATAACCGATAAATTTTGATAGAGAAATGTTTATTGACTCATGCAACCTTTGTAAATAAAACAGACAAATACGTCAAGCATCCTGTAGATTATCATTGTCTTTGAGATTACTGGCTTAGTGGAATAAACAGATAAGATTATCGGATAAATAACAACCAAGAGATTAAGTCCCATGCGAGAAATATCAGAAAAGTTGCCAAAAGTGGCTTTATAACAATGCACAATGACAAACTAGTTCAGTAGAGATTTAGGTTAAAAAAAAAGAACTGTCTTAACATATTTGGCACCTTTGTGTTGCATTGTTTTATTTCAAACGCATTTTCGCTACTGTAAAATCTCTCATTTTAATGCTTTAAAATACAAGTTAATAGAATAATAACAAAATATTCTCTCCACATTTACGACGGTTTCCTTGTGGAGATGATGGATGTCAAAAATTATAATGATGTACATCAACGTAACTCTACCTTAGTTTTAGTATTAATTTTCAGTACATGTGACATAGTGGTAAAAAGGTCAAAATATTGAAAGTGTATCTAGACCCGTATCTACAGATGAATATTTGCCCATTAACGAAACTGTCAATATGCATTTTGGCAGCTGATAGACATTTTAATCAATAATTATGTCATGTTATTTTTATATAGCGAACTATGCACGTAAAATATATCTCGAAATTAGTTATATTAAGGAGTATGTATGTCTGCTATCTTAGAAAAGTTTCCCTTGTAGTCTTACTCTTCATGGCACTGTTAAAGGGACAGTCTGCAAAAGTTAAAACTTAAAGGGACACGTTTCTCTAGATTTTGGTGTATTGTTATCATAAATTTGAGCACAAAAATCTTTCTTTCTGGTAACTTATATTTGTTGAATCATACCAAAATTCAACCGTATCAAAGATCATTTGGATATAATCATACACATAAAATTCTGACACAAAACTTAAAACTAGAATGTAGACGTAAACAATAGAACGTAAATCATTAATTAATTTCTTATAGAAACAAGTTTTTTTTTATTTCAATGCATGAAACACGCGCAATTTGACATTCGACTTTCTAGGTTGATTTATTGTGTATGATTAATTGAGTAAGTAAATATTATATTACCATTGAGGTCATAATCTCGCCATGATTTTTGAAACTACGGGAACCACAAACGTTAGACCAGAAGCGAGTAATTTCCATAATTGATAAAAATCAACTAACGACGTTATTCATTAACCTAAGTAGCATACAGATGCACGCGCCTCAAAGCTTACAGTTTATGACTATTTTAGAATTGTGATGGAACCAGAAACGTGACTTCAATTCGATTCGCTGTTTTAAAGGGGAACAGTCGGCATTTTCGGCGATTTGATTTGGATATTTATTGTGCTTTAATAGTCTTAAGAAGTACTAAAACGCACGAAAATCCCTTCAAATATACCTCAAACTAGAAATTTCATTGTGTATTCCTTTATATGTGTTTCTATGTATGACGTTTAACTTTCAAACGTCAATAATTATGGATATACATGGATTTGAAGGCTCAAATTTCGACGATGAGCTGTGAACACTATCAATAATAATGTAAGCTAAAAAAAAATCCTGTTTCTGAAACTAATGTATGATTGGTCGAACGGATAGTGAAGGTGCTCCTTAAACTTTTTCAAAGGTTAGGTTCATGACATATTTTAATATAAAATTGTATGTTTAACGCAACTCTTTGGAAGGCAATTATTTTCTTTGTAGGTTTCCTTTAAAGAGATATAGACGACTAAATATGCTATTTTAGCCTCATTCAAGTTATCTGTATTTCTCTACGACAACAAAACATCTGTTTCTTCAATGTTTAAAGAAAACCGTGCGTATGTCTGTGTAAAAACATTTACATTCAAAAGTTTAAACTATATTTACCAAATACTGGAATTGTGATGTTTTTACCTAAATATTGTTTAGATGTATAGTTTCATTGCAAATTTCCATCTTATTTATACAACCCATCCTTCTAATTAGCGCTAATATGAATCGTTTTTTTTTATTTCCTATTTTTATAGTATAATTTCATGGTTCAAGCTGCTATTTTTGCATAAACTCATTTAAAATGCAAAAAGAGTCATTATCAATTGACTTCACATGGTGCCATCTCATTAAAATGCAGTTTCGTTTCGTGATTTTATTTATTTGTTTATTTCAACTTGTCAAGTGGAACCCAATTCTTCAAGAGGGCACCAAAACATTTGTCAACAAAAGTCTGCAATTGGCACAGGAGCGCCCCCCTCTTGTTATGATTTTAGATATTCAAAATTTTATAAAAACAGTGTTGAATCATATTTCTCTTCTTGACTTCAAAAGGTGAACATACACAGGTAAGTTGTGATAACGTCCTTTTTTTTCATTCCTGTACTTTCATACTTAACAAGTTTCTTGGCGGTCTGTGCTGCTCAATTAAATAGCATATTTTGGAAACTAATTTCATTTTAAGGTGCCAATTAACATACATTCTATTAGCTGACTCGTGTCTCGAACAAGTAGGTTATAATTTTGTTTTTGTCGTTATAGTATATCCAGGAGTATTAATTGCCTTGTTGTTTTTACCATCATGAATTTCATTGTAAACTTGCAAATTTAAATAGAAGGTTATTAAAAGCAGTAAAGATTGTCACTTTAAAATTCGCACGCATGCAGTTGAAGGCTACATGAATTTTCCTTAAATAGACTTTTGTATTTCTGTGTGCAGAACTTTTGAGTTTTGCAGCAGCATTTGCAAAGATAAAGTCAGCACGTTTTATCTTAGGATGGGATCCACGGAGCAAGTGAGAATTAAGCCCCAGCAGAATTTCTACAGTTCAGCAGAGATTGATTAATTTGGAGTATCTTTGTACAAAATCAGAAAGATAGGGTTTTTGGCACCGTAAGGAATGACTTTCCGGGGCTTCTAATTCTCCAAATTTTCAGGGGGAAGGGGCCCAGACTTACAGCTTGTAGAAGTCGTGGTGCTTTGTGCTGAGCACAAAGTCAGGGCCCCATCACCAATTCACTCCTGACGATGGGGCCGGGTAAAGCCAAAGTTTGGCCAACATCTTGATGTAGGTGCAGTTGAAAATATTGATATCGATGATGACACACAGACCTGCCAACTAGTTATCAAGAACCTCTTCGACAGCTGAACGCACCGTTTTCGTTCTGAAACGAGTCAAATCTAGAATACTTCCTTAGAAGTTATGATGAGTGTGGCGCCAGCTGCTTCTTATGTTTCACCAAAATGATGTGTGGTTTTTTGGGTTCGTTTTGTGGTTCGGATCGTTAGTACTTGGGTTATTCACCCTCCATGGTCCAAAACCCGATTAGAGGTACTGCTGCTGATGACATATGAGCGGCTGATTTTCTGGGCACTACGAAGAACTTATGGGTACATTCGGGCAAGAGCCTTCTGAATACCGACAGCAAACGTGAAGAAAACGCTACAAAAAGTAAGATTAAAAACTTTACATCAGTCGATATCAACCCGCTACATGTGGATATATTACTATAACCTAGTACTAATTACTAATAATTACTAGGCCATGGCCCACAAACAATAGCCTAGTACTACCAGTGGCCCAGTAACAATAGACTAGTTCTACATTTACAATACTTACCTGTGATCTAGTAACACTGCTCTGGTACTGGTAGCCTAGAACTACAATTAGCTCAGTAACAACACGGTGATACTTAGTCATCCAATAAGCATACTCCTGAACCACAAAAGACCCAAGAAACCCGGTACAATCAGGAGTCAAATATCAATAATCTGCTACTACCTGTGAGCCAGTATCAAACGCCGGCGTACAGCAAGTGGTCGAATCGCAAAAGACTATTCCTTCCAATGGTCCAGTAATAATGACCCAGTACAATCAGTGATCAAAATACCCTGTTACAGCCAATGGACCAGTTAAATGATCTACTATTACTACTACAAGAGTTTCAATATTAATAGCCTGATTCTTCCCGTGGCCTACTAGAGAGTACCTTGGTACAGGCAATGCCCAAGATACAATACCCCCGTGCTACCTGTGGCCCATTGTTAGCCTTTGTTATCTGTTAAGAGCATTATAATTGTTAGCCTTTGTTAGCTGCTGCATGCAGTGGATTATTATTCAAATGATAGCCTTTGTTAGCTGTTCGTAGCAACTATCATTTACCTCTGGATGTTATAAGCAGTAATAGCCACTAACAACTTCTTGAAAGAATCAACTAATAATAGGCGAATCGGGTGACCAACGATATCGGTGTAAAGACATTTTGCAACCATTGCCAATGACGCACAAAATCAGTAATAGCTCATACCGAGCTCATAACGGTCAGGATGTTTTACTGTCGCCGTGCCTGATAATCTCGATACCCCTTAGGGAAGTACTTTAGCAAAAAAAATAAAGAATTTGTTTTCGTTATTACTTTTTTTTCGAAATAAAGTACATTGCATCAAAGTGACACCGTTCTGAAATTTATAACTGAATGAACACCGGACCAGGAAGTAGTTAAACTGACATTTTTCATTAATTAAGTATCATACAGTATAACAGTAATTTAAGTGATCACTGTATTTTTCCTTCCTGAAATGGATAAAGTACCCGAGTACTATGAAGTTATTATAAGTTCACCATTTGATCAAATAAAATGTAACTGTGCAAAAACATGTGACCCCAGGCAAGGCAATCTCGTCTCATACTATCATAATATATATCACAATATATAGACAATTAAAGGCAAATATCCATATCCATTTGACCAATTGCGCATTTGTCGTAGAAACGGGAATAATATAGCCAAGCTTTTTAAGCGATTTTTGTACATTTCTAGTACTTCTGTTTACATAATTATATTCAAGATCCAAATCAACCCCCGAAAATTGTGAACCTAGTCTACCCACGTAACGAAGCTTCTTCTCCCTCGCCCTCCACAAACCAAGTCGGAGGGCACAATTAAAACTTTTCAATTAAACTATGATCATTAATATATATTTTATTTACATTGCACTTTGATTTATCATTAATTTTTACTTAATGACCTAGGCCAGTGCTTTTGTGAGGCTATGATCTTAATATCATACACCTTTAGCTAATTATGAATTAATTATGGACATGTGAGACAAACTGGTATTTTCCCAAGTCATTAGAAGACCTCTACTTTCTATTCATATAAATATTAGCATTTTCATTTTCATAAATGAAAATAAGGGAACCCATCTTTAAAACACTTTTAGCGTCTTTCAATAATTACTTAAAAAAGATTCTGTTGTATATTTATGATACCAGGGCACAATATCACTCCTATTGGCCAAGTTTGAGAATCTAAATTTTATATGTATTTTTAGAGGTTAAATTATTCATTTAAAGAATATTTATTCGTATGTGTTGGTAAATTGCTTGAAATCAAAGTAATTGTTAATTAAGTTTTTCTTTCCCATTTCCTCAGTCATATTATGTTTAGAACTATATTATTTTCGATTTTCAATGAACCTTTTCATCTAGGGCATTCCCTTTGCGGTAGTCCTATTCAAAGCTGATTTTTTCGTTGGAATTCTGGACGTAAAAAAATCGCACAGATAAAAAAAGAATATATAAACATAAAACAGTATTATTTATCTTTTATTTCAAGATGTATGTTAATCGTTTACATATAAAACTGTCTTAAGACAATCAAACCTATGGAATGTTATTAAGATTCTCCGACATCTTTACCATGGCAACCGCTACTTTTACTTTGCCTATGTCAATATGACGTCATGTTGACCGAGACTATAGTGAAACCTGTCTAAACATTGCTAGTATTACTCAGATACCATCTACATACCACGAACATAGTCTCTTCTTTTATACAAATTTATCATCAATTGCCGTTATGTTTATTGTAAAACCAAGTTATAATAAGACCACTGTGAGTCTTTAACTTTATTTAAAAGTATAACTATCGACAGGATTCCCCTGTGACCCAGGTCTAATTAGAGCAGTATTGCATCGCAGTTTGCAATCCAATATTTCTTATGATTGGCAAAATCAAAATGACGATCTACGAATCAAATCAAATTGTGTTGATAAATCAAGAAATTTACGACAACTCTCGGCCTTAAGGAACTAACGTCATTGGCAAGATCGTTCTGAATTCTACAATTGGAGCATTTTGAATTACTACCGAATACTTATGAAATGCGAATCAAAATTTAACATGTTAACCCAAAGCTGAAATTTCGGTGTCTTAAATTGCTATTCAAATTTTTCAATTTAAATTGAACCCTGCTGCAAGTGATCCCGGAATTTTCACAACGATTTAGTGGATCCACGTGTCTAGGACATCAAGAACCTTTTAAGAGTCTCTTAGTGCGAAGGGACAATCAATTTGGTCCTGTGCTAAAGGAAAGTTCTTAATATTTGGAAGGACAAGAAGAAATACCCTGACATATCTTTCCATGGCCAGTCTAATAAGATGTGAAGTTGGCATTTTCAAATTTATTCCATAAAGAGATCATTAGTAGGCCTACAATAGTCATTAACAATCTTCACAATCTAATCAATGAAAAAATAAAGAGTCGGATTATCCGAGTCTTCTACTTAACCCTTGTGCTAGAACTTGGGGTATTTCGGGACCCCAGCACCAATTTTTTTCGAATTTCCAAAATGCCATCGAAGATAGCAATTTGGTTATTTCAAACATTGTAGCTGAATGAATTTTTAATCTGTTCATGATCAGTCTACTGTGCAACAATCACAATTAGCGGATATGCTAACCTTTTAAATTGAAACACACCATGCTAGTATGTTGGGGTACATTTAGACCCCAGATAAATTTAGTGCTAAAACTGGATTTCAGTGAATAAAATTAAATTGTAATGTACTCCTAAAGCTAGTTATCTTAGGTTAAAGTCAATTTGGCACTAAACCGAAATGTCCCCATGTCAAAATGGCCCCAAAAGTCAAAATTAGTCGAAATGACCCCAAATACAATAGTCAAAATGGCCCCTAAAATTACTCTTTGATTTCAACCAAAATCATTGGTCGAAATGATCCTCCACCCCCAAAATTAAAAATGTCCCTAGTTTAAAAAATATTCTAACTTTGATAATTAATTATAATTAGTAGCTTATCTGAGTGATTATCAAAGACTAATAATAATAGTTTGTAACTTATGTGATGATTAATGAAAGAAAAAAGACAATAGTTTATAGCTTATTGAGGTGATGATGTGTATATTGGTTTTGAAATAAATACTGTTTAAACCAAGTCAAATTTTTCCATGACAGCCAAGTAATATATAGAATTGGTTGAAAGTGGGGTCGAGTTTCAATACACCTGTAAGAATTGTATTGTACAATACGGAAACTATTAACAAATCTTAACAACATTTGATCGATAATAAACTTTGACACAGTGCATCATTTCAAAGATTAAGGTAATCTGTTATACA
>NW_008708986.1:5731802-5733959 GCF_000327385.1 Lottia gigantea
GTTACAGCCAATGGACCAGTTAAATGATCTACTATTACTACTACAAGAGTTTCAATATTAATAGCCTGATTCTTCCCGTGGCCTACTAGAGAGTACCTTGGTACAGGCAATGCCCAAGATACAATACCCCCGTGCTACCTGTGGCCCATTGTTAGCCTTTGTTATCTGTTAAGAGCATTATAATTGTTAGCCTTTGTTAGCTGCTGCATGCAGTGGATTATTATTCAAATGATAGCCTTTGTTAGCTGTTCGTAGCAACTATCATTTACCTCTGGATGTTATAAGCAGTAATAGCCACTAACAACTTCTTGAAAGAATCAACTAATAATAGGCGAATCGGGTGACCAACGATATCGGTGTAAAGACATTTTGCAACCATTGCCAATGACGCACAAAATCAGTAATAGCTCATACCGAGCTCATAACGGTCAGGATGTTTTACTGTCGCCGTGCCTGATAATCTCGATACCCCTTAGGGAAGTACTTTAGCAAAAAAAATAAATAATTTGTTTTCGTTATTACTTTTTTTTCGAAATAAAGTACATTGCATCAAAGTGACACCGTTCTGAAATTTATAACTGAATTAACACCGGACCAGGAAGTAGTTAAACTGACATTTTTCATTAATTAAGTATCATACAGTATAACAGTAATTTAAGTGATCACTGTATTTTTCCTTCCTGAAATGGAGGAAGTACCCGAGTACTATGAAGTTATTATAAGTTCACCATTTGATCAAATAAAATGTAACTGTGCAAAAACATGTGACCCCAGGCAAGGCAATCTCGTCTCATACTATCATAATATATATCACAATATATAGACAATTAAAGGCAAATATCCATATCCATTTGACCAATTGCGCATTTGTCGTAGAAACGGGAATAATATAGCCAAGCTTTTTAAGCGATTTTTGTACATTTCTAGTACTTCTGTTTACATAATTATATTCAAGATCCAAATCAAGGTGCTCCTTAAACCTTTTCAAAGGTTAGGTTCATGACATATTTTAATATAAAATTGTATGTTTAACGCAACCCTTTGGAAGGCAATTATTTTCTTTGTAGGTTTCCTTTAAAGAGATATAGACGACTAAATATGCTATTTTAGCCTCATTGAAGTTATCTGTATTTCTCTACGACAACAAAACATCTGTTTCTTCAATGTTTAAAGAAAACCGTGCGTATGTCTGTGTAAAAACATTTACATTCAAAAGTTTAAACTATATTTACCAAATACTGGAATTGTGATGTTTTTACCTAAATATTGTTTAGATGTATAGTTTCATTGCAAATTTCCATCTTATTTATACAACCCATCCTTCTAATTAGCGCTAATATGAATCGTTTTTTTTTATTTCCTATTTTTATAGTATAATTTCATGGTTCAAGCTGCTATTTTTGCATAAACTCATTTAAAATGCAAAAAGAGTCATTATCAATTGACTTCACATGGTGCCATCTCATTAAAATGCAGTTTCGTTTCGTGATTTTATTTATTTGTTTATTTCAACTTGTCAAGTGGAACCCAATTCTTCAAGAGGGCACCAAAACATTTGTCAACAAAAGTCTGCAATTGGCACAGGAGCGCCCCCCTCTTGTTATGATTTTAGATATTCAAAATTTTATAAAAACAGTGTTGAATCATATTTCTCTTCTTGACTTCAAAAGGTGAACATACACAGGTAAGTTGTGATAACGTCCTTTTTTTTTTCATTCCTGTACTTTCATACTTAACAAGTTTCTTGGCGGTCTGTGCTGCTCAATTAAATAGCATATTTTGGAAACTAATTTCATTTTAAGGTGCCAATTAACATACATTCTATTAGCTGACTCGTGTCTCGAACAAGTAGGTTATAATTTTGTTTTTGTCGTTATAGTATATCCAGGAGTATTAATTGCCTTGTTGTTTTTACCATCATGAATTTCATTGTAAACTTGCAAATTTAAATAGAAGGTTATTAAAAGCAGTAAAGATTGTCACTTTAAAATTCGCACGCATGCAGTTGAAGGCTACATGAATTTTCCTTAAATAGACTTTTGTATTTCTGTGTGCAGAACTTTTGAGTTTTGCAGCAGCATTTGCAAAGATAAAGTCAGCACGTTTTATCTTAGGATGGGATCCACGGAGCAAGTGAGAATTAAGCCCCAGCAGAAT
>NW_008708986.1:5734009-5765373 GCF_000327385.1 Lottia gigantea
TATTGGTCCCTGATCCATCCCTCTACACCTATTTCGGCACCGAAATACAAACAACATACTGTCAAAACATTAATATATTATTTATTGTTAAAGTTGTTCAATGAAATAAAAAATTATTTGGTACCATTTTGACCACTTTGTAAGGGATATTTCAACTAATTTTGGGGCCATTTGGGTTAAAAATTGACTATAACACCTATTGAATCTCGGGGGTTCTGAAGTACCCCAGTAGGTCAAATTTGAGTTTTTTACACATAATTTTCAAATTATCAATAAATGTTATAACCATATCACGTTAAGCCAGCTACTTTTGAAATCTTGACCAATTGGTCAATAATTGAATCAAAACAGATGCACTCTGCTCATCCCTAGATCACAACCCGACCCTTATGTAATATTCCAGATTATAGGTTTGGCTTGAAGACAGGATGACTTTCGCATATCGATATAACTATCATCTTGAATAATTGATTTGGTCAACAAGGAGTCTTTATAAAGTATTATTTGCCACACCTGGGATTATATTCCATGTTCTTTTGTTCAAAATTTCCATTATATATTAGGGGTTCCCAAATACCCCAGGTTCTATCCAATGTTATTAAAACGACGTGCTAGCACAAGGGTTAAGTGGGTTAGACTTGGTTGTCTGGTCACTAAAAAACCTGACAAACTGAATTTCTAACTAAGACATTTTGAGAATACAAAGGTGACAATTCCTGATATATGTGCTCTTTCTATACGGAACTTCACCTTTGATTTATCAATAGAAATTCTAATGACGTCATCGTTACAATAATAATGTTACTTTTTGTCTAATAAAAGGTTTGTTCAAAAGTTGTTTTAAAGGACAAGTAGATTTTTCCATTTTCCTAAAAGCTTCATAAAAAACAAAGTATGAAAACATTCATTAGTTATTTATAATAGATTAGCTAATTTGATAAAAAAAAAAATACAACTTTATTGTTATCCTTTTAAGGTAGGTGGTATTTCGAATTGTACGGATTATTTTTAAGGGAATTGAAATATCATCTCCAAATATATGGAAGACTGAACAGCTCAATATTAAGAAGTATTAATCCTTAATCCTTAGTCCGTAATACAGACAATAGAGTCTAATAGTGACGTAATGCCAAATTGAAAGTAGTCTTAATATTGGACTGTTCGGTCTTTCATACAAATAGAGCTGCTGGTCTTAGAATGACTTTGCAATGATGAAATATACATTTTTGTAATTAAAAGGGACAGATGTGCCATTTTTTGACCAAACATACCTTAGTCTCAGAAACGGGATTTTCGAAACTTGAGCCTATAAATCTATGTGTGCCCAGAATTATTCTCGTTTAAAAGTTGAAAAACGAGTCATCTACAGAAATTTGAAAATAAATTCTTTGTTTGAGACATTTTTTAAGACATTATGCAATTATCATACATTTTTAGTACTTCTGAAGACTATTTACATATAAATTCAAGACTCAAATCCCCCCTCCCCCCTCCCCACCCCCCTATACTGGCACTTCCGCCCCTTTAACATAATATAAATAATAGCCAATTTTTCTCCTATATGTTCGAATTAAATTTCTATATTTTATTCACGTTTGTGTTTGTACTATAATAGATCAAGCAATAAAGTTGAACACATTGTGAAGGTTACGCACTTAAATTTTAAACAACTGGAAATGACGTCATTACGTTACTTCCATATCGTCGGGTTGAAATAGTTGAACTTTAAAATTGTCCTTAACAGATCTCTAACACATATGGTTAATCTTCAAATTCACAATTTGTTTTTGCAATGGCAAGGTTTCTAGTTTCCGATGGTCTATTGTTTGAAAGAACCACTTCAATGAGATCTGCAAAACTCTTGTCGTTCCAGGCTCGTAGCCAGAATTTTTCGCCGGGGCCAGTAATATATCCGGAGGGACAATGGAGTGTGGTGTTAAGTTGCAGTAATGAAATGGGTCGGTTGTAAGAATTTTTTCTCTATGTCTGTTTTTTTTGTACCCAACAGGAAAATTTAAAAGATCAAGTTGACCTACTAATTGTGTCTAATAATTGTAATAATTATGTACAGTATATATACGCCCTATTTATTTATATGACAAGGTTTTACCTATATTATTGTAAGGGGAGTTATCCAAGCAAAACTTTCATCAGGGAGAAATATAAAAATGAAAAAAGCATAATGCAGCCCATACTGTTAAAACAAATTTGAAATAAGTGGAGCCTTTATACAACGAATATTTGCAATTTTACCAAGATTCTAAATCAGAAGTTCTTTTGAGGAAACACGTCTCAGTAGCATGAGTTGATCTTGTGTCCGTCGAGAGAAGTCAAACAGTAGAATGATCTCGTTTTTGCTGAAGAATGGGATGTAAAGATCTATTTCACTTCATTTCACATTTCTTATAGGATTAGTGTATCAGAAGCAAGAATCGGCAGCATTAGTTGATCATTTTTTGATCACTGCATAATATTCGATAAAGAACATGAAGACCTATGCCATCTTCACAATCTCAAGACATTGCGAACTATTATATTACACATGCAATAGCCACTTCGCTTGTATCATGATATGCTGTGATTTGATTGGCTGTATTCGTTAACGTAAAATCCAACCAAATCGTTGCATTTACAAACTTCCATCATACAAGAAAGGTTGCTATTTCAATCAAAGTATGAGACGAAGTTCATATCAATAATATAAATTTTTCTGAGATAGGAAATGGCAATGGATATAAGACAGTGGTGTTTCAAGGAAGTTTAATGTGATGGGGTCGGGCGGGGGTAGGAGGATGGGGCACACGCCATTCTTTCACTATGTAAAAAGATAGCTTGCGAGGCAAGGTAACATACGCCCACTGGCAGCTGTCAGAAATGATAAAACAGTCTTTAGTGACTAAAGTACGAATTTTCTCATATTGAAGAAATTTTATTAGTTTGAATTCAATTATATGCCAGTTATTTATAATTAAATCACACAGCTCTAATCAGGGACAAAAAAAAAAACGTCATCAAAAAATCAAATTCAAACTTGTCCAAGATCTCATCAATATAAATGATCACACAAATTTTCATTAAAATTAGTTGAAAACTGTAGTCTGTGTTGTATTCACAAACAAATTAAGACGCGTTTTTCCTAAGTCAAGGGCAATAACTCAAAAAAAGTTCATCGAAAAATCGTCAAATTCGAACTTGACCAATATCTCATGAATTTAAATCATCAGACCAAATTTCATTATATCGGATGAAAACTGTAGTCTCTATTGTATTCACAAACAAATTTTGACGCGTTTTTCCTAAGTCAAGGGCAATAACTCAAAAACCTCATCGAAAATGCGCCAAGTTAGAACTTGTCCAAGATCTTATCAATTCCAATGATCACACAAAGTTTCATCAGAATCGGTTGAAAACTGTAGCTTCTATTGTGCTCACGAACAAATTTTGGTGCGTTTTTACAAAGTCAAAGGCTATAACTCAAAAAAGGTTATCAAAAATGCGTCAAGTTAGAACTTCTCCGAGATCTTATCAATTCCAATGATCACACCAAATTTCATCAGAATCGGTTGAAAACTGTAGCTTCTATTGTGCTCACGAACAAGTTTGACGCGTTTTGACAAAGTCAAGGGCAATAACTCAAAAACTGTTCATCGAAAATGCGTCAAGTTGGAACTTGTCCGAGATCTTATCAATTCTAATGATCACATCAAGTTTCATAAGAATCGGTTGAAAACTGTAGCTTCAATCCTGCTCACGAACTATTTTTAACAACTTTTGACGCGTTTTAACAAAGTCAAGGGCAATATCTAAAAACAGCGTTCATCGAAAATACGTCAAATTCGAACTTGACCGAGATCTTATCAATCTAAAGCATTACACCAAGTTTGATCAAAAATGTAGTCTCTATAGTGCTCACAAGAAATGTTGACAGACGGACCGACGGACCGGGGCGACAACAAAATACGACCACATATTCATGTGGGTGTATAATGATAAAAAATTTATTTCGGTAATAATGACCCATGACATGTTATATGTCTTCATTAGTCAAATAGCATAGTGTAAAATTCATTTTATTTTATTGTTGGTCTAAAAATAAACATCGACTTGAAATAATTGTCCATGCTCAGTGCACAAAACACATCATCTTCAAGGTGGATCAAGGTCATAGTTACTTTGTATACACAGACACATGTCATCTTCAACTAATTAATGAATTATAAAACGCTAGCATATCTTCAAATGCAATGTTATTTTTATTTTAGACAATACCACATTATCAAATCTATGCTATCATAGATGTAAAGAGTTTAAGGTGGAATGCTTCAGACAGTGAATTCAAGGGACATTTTTTTATGCAGAGAAATTTTAGAAAAATACATTTTTACATAATACACGCCCTTTAGTTACACATTCATATATTATACCTCTTACACATCCCATAAATTACACACTCTATACGCAAAACACACCCCGTAAATTACAAAAGACGCAAAAAGTATTCTATTTAATACACCACATTCCGTACATTACACACTCTATACGAAAACACACCCCGTCAATTACAAAAGACGTAATAAGTATTCTATTTAATAGACCACACCCAGTACATTACACTATCTATACGTAAAACACACCCCGTCAATTATAAAAGACGCATTAAATATTCCATTTAATACACAACATCCCGTACATTACACACTCTATACGTAAAACACACCCCGTCAATTACAAAAGACGCACTAAATATTCCATTTAATAGACCACACCCAGTACACTACACACTCTATACGTAAAACACACCCCGTCAATTATAAAAGACGCATTAAATATTCCATTTAATACACAACATCCCGTACATTACACACTCTATACGTAAAACACACCCCGTCAATTACAAAAGACGCAATAAATATTCCATTTAATACACAACACCCGTACATTACACACTCTATACGTAAAACACACCCCGTCAATTATAAAAGACGTATTAAATATTCCATTTAATACACAACATCCCGTACATTACAAACTCTATACGTAAAACACATCCAAACGACGCATTACACACTTTACATTATACATTACAAACTGTTTCAAATTGAAACTCAGAAACTTTCGGTTGTAAATAGGTCTCATTTCGGAGAAAGGGGTAAGTACGCTGGAATCTTAAATTTAGACAATTCGTATAGGTTGAGGGATCAGATTCCACCTCTTAATCTACGTAATTTGCTGCCCTGGAAACTATATAATTATGTGAACGAAGCGAAATTTGTCATTATGTCATATCATTCATGTTTAATTTCGCCATAACAATCATAATAAAAGTCTTTGAAAATAGATATTATGCATTAATGTTTGGTTGTATCTCAGTTATCGATAAACAAGTGCAATTAAGAGTGTCATCACTTTTGCCAATTTTAACTAGATTATAGACGTCGGATTGTCATTCTGCCGCGGTGACTCAGTGAGTTAGCTGCTCGGCATAGGTCGATGTAGGTCGAAGGGGCTGACATGAAAAAAGCGTCTAATCATTCGGATGAGACAATTTACCGAGGCCCTCTACATTTGGAAATCAAAAAAGGGTAGGCTTGTGTCGCTTGTCCTGGCAAAGATTCTCTCATTAAATACTGCATGTTCGTCTTCACTAGCCCATTAGGTGCAGAACAGTAGGACGTAAAACTCCACTCGTTTCATTTTTAAATGGAGAATCGTATATTATTGTAATCATAATATGTCCACTATTTTTGTTTTAATTTTTTAATACATAGATTTATAGTCTCAGTTAAAGAGTTTAAGAATTAATTATCAGATAATATATTATGCTAATATATTTGATTTTTAAATCTACGTAAGGACTTCGAACTTCCATTGTTACAATATTAGAATTAGTGAACAAAATTTTACACTGAGTCAGTGCCTGTTGAATATTAGTTTGTCACCTTTCACGTTGTTACATCTACCTGTGATGTCTGTCCAATCAATTCCGATTAGGCCATGCTTACTATTTTGGAAACACATGATAGCACTTCTCGGTCAATGAGTCCACTGCTATACACTTATTGGATTTTGTCTTGCTTTGGATGAGATTTTTGGTTTTGCTTGTTCGGATTTTTATTTTTATCCATTTTTCTTACCCTCATAGCATGCATATATATTATTCCGTTAAGATCTCAGACGAGTTTGATATACATGTAGGTAAAATTGGGGAGAAAATGTTAGGTTATGGTGTTCTGGCGTCAATCTGACATAATACATAATACATGCAATATATGAGGAGCACATTGCTCTTTAAAATAAAACAATTCTACTAACCTGCAGAAAAAGGCGATTTATCTGGGATCGATGATAAACATATTAAATACGTTATAATATTAGCATCAAAAAGTTACTCAATAAAATTCACATCAAACGATAAACCTCTGATATAGATTATACTACAAGCGTATATCACAGGTTATAATTTGGACTATTTGAACTTTACTATACGGCAGCAGACGAAACTATCTCTCGCTTCATTCAACTGAACACTGATATTCTTATCGTATTCTCAAACCTATGTAACTTAATCACATGTTAGATCACGTGGCTTGATAAATGTGTATATTTATTAACAGTGGAATTGTGCTTGAATTGCTACTGTTGATAGCTGCTCCTAATAAAAAATTAAAATTAAATCTTCAATGCGCATGGACCGACAAATCTGGCCGTACCCATCCCTCGGACGGGATATACAGATGGGTGGCTACAAGGCGCACAGCCGGTAAAAGACTGGACAGATTTCAGTTTTACTAGAATGTGATTTATTTACTTAAAGGGATGGATGTGCCATTTTCGGGGGTTGATTTGAACCTCGAATATATGTAAAATAGTCTTAAGAAGTACTAAATATGTACGAAAATCTCATAATTCCTTCAAAAATATCCCAAATTGGGAATTTCTTTTTCTATTTCTATATTTGTCTTTTCAACAGGCCTCAGTGTCGGAGCCAAAGTGGGACTTTTATGAAGCCCGCAAACGCCATTTCCAGCGATATGTAACAAAAATATTGTGATCTTTGTGTAGAATTTCTATTTTCACCTGCAATATATAGTCCTACTCGATCCATGACACGAGTCCGATTCAAAGAAGGGTCTCCGTGAGTTACCCAATAGTTTTGGATGGGAGACGCCCACTGATTTACACTGCTTACACGAGAACTCTCACACAGTCCAACCTAGCATAACATCACCCACAAAACTCAATACAACCCGAACATCAATTATTCCACTGTAATACATATAATTGGTTAGTTTATTAAAAATGCTACTATATGTATACATTTACGATGACTGAAGACGTGTCACTGATAGACTCGACCAGCAATTCTCCTCTCAGTGTTATTGCCCATGTTAAAAGAACTGTTAAGAATGGGTTAACTTATTTTCATTTATGAAAATGAAATTGCTAATACTTATATGGATGGAAACAGGAGATGTTCTAATGACTTTAAAAAGTTTGTCTCACATGTCCATAATTAATTCATAATGAGCTAAATTAGAAGAGAATTCCAATGAGTGACCGATCAAGAAAAGTCAAAAAGTGTTTTTTTGTTTATCCAGACTGTACATACATGGACATTTATGATTGGTTAAAACTCTTAATTAAATGCAATAAGAACATAATGATATAATTAAAAATACATGATAATTCATTAGAAACACCAATTAATCAAATAGTTTGCTTAATTTGACACTAGAAAATGAGGAAACCCATCTTCAAGATATTTTCTAGCCTTTTTATGGGTATTTTCCTCGCTTTCTCGACTTCTTCTCTTTTCTGCTCTCGCTTTCTCGTCTTTTTCCTCGCTATCTCGTGGGAGAGAAGTCGAGTGTAGCTATGGCCGCAGCCGGCTACCACAGAGGGCTTTTGTTCGGACAGCGAAATTTCTCTTTCTTTCGTGACTTTATGGGAGGACCGAGGTTGAAATTGAAAATGCAGCAGTTCGGTGGAAGAGCCAGACATAGAAGGGACCCTCTCTCCATAAACCTTTTGATTTAGTGCAGTCTACATACATGCACAAACCTAGGAAAGGCATATTTTTAATACTCATAAGCAATGTCGTGATGGTACAAAGATTTTTTCTAGGGGCCAAATTCCCCGATTGACAATAAACACATTGATAAAAATTAAAGAACCCGGTAGAATGTTGAACAAATTTTAAAAACAATTGAAAATATCATCGTTTAGGGTTTTTTTTTTCAAATAAAGGGAAGTAACTTGGTTTCTAATACTTTATTCAGACCAAATATAACATTAGTTTGAGTGTATGGAGATATTAAAAAAGGTGGTTATTTTCTTATTGATTACTGGTTATCAAAATATTCCCATAAATAATTCACACAACTGATCGACACTGTTGCATTTTTTCCGGCATCTTTCCCATCTTTGTCATGATGCATTCAACATTAATACTTTTATTCACAGTCTTTACAAAATTTATAATAACGATGGAATTGACTAAAAATCTCAAAGTTCTCATATAATAAGTTGGTTTTACGTCAGCGACTTTTATTTAAATAATGTCGGTTTATTGAATGAAGAGCCATAATATGAACAATACCTTTTTTCAAAAGCAATCATCTAACGCCCGACTGAATGCTCACAGAAAGTATCAAGCTTTATATTTCACCGCCATGGTTCACTTAGTCCCATAGTCACATAGTTCACAAGTTTTTTCAGAATTAATGCCCATATATTAAAAAGAAAAACCTGATGGTGCTTCTCGATTTTTGGTCAATGGAATTGTTTTGAATGTGCGGAATTTTATTTAAGACACCAGACGGCTTTATTTCTATATTGACAACAATTTTAACAAATAGCTGTTCATGAAGTTTCTTCTTGTGCATTTCGACTAGCCTGTAGAAGATTTTGTATCCGCGCAGTTAGATCAGCTGTGGTAGTAGCATTAGAATGTCGGGCTCTCGAGCTACCAGTTCCACTACCACCACTGGAGCTTCGACTACCGTTAGATTGTCCCGATCTATTAGTCCCTCTGGGGGGTTCTGGCGTTAGAAGTCCTTGTGACAAAGTAGAACCACTACCGGATCTCCGGCTTCGACCACGCAATGGACGTTGTGCTGTTTCTTCGTTATCTGGTGTTAAGATCGCCCGATACCCATATTGCCCGGCATGACGATCTCTGGAACGTGTTGGACTATTGTCTGAAGAATCACCATCGTTAAATTGTGGATACTCTGTTTCGATCAGACGTGTGAGTCTTCTTGCGTCCATCATTGGATAAATCGACATGTCCTCTTCATCGTCCTCATCGTTTAGATCTGAGACTCCGGAAAACCCAGAAGGCATTTCACCAGTTGGGGAACTGAGAAAGTCACAATCTATGGGCACCTGACTAAGATTTCTTCGTTCCTCATCCTGCTGCTCTTCCATGTCGAAGAGCATCAGTTGATGACGTGGAACAGGTTCAGATATTGTCTTATCCTTTTTGGATATCACTTCTCCTAGTCCACTCATCTCGGCTAGAAAAGACCCTTCGTTTTCAACTTCAAATTTGTAGGAGACATACAAATCTTCATCACTGGTTTCTGCTTCTTTCTTGAAGTTTTCCTCCTGTTCTTGGATATTCTGGTTTATTGTGAACAGCTGACGCACATCATTAGTCGACCTGGCATGTTTGAAGGTGTCGTAAAGCTTCTGGAGCTCCGTCCCCTTATCATTTAAATCATCAAACCGCTTCCTCATTGACTCCTTCTGTTCCTTGATGAATTTCTTCAAGATGTCAACCTGGGAGTCCTGTCTTCGCTCCAAAAGCAATCGATATTCAATAAAAGTGTCCTTAATTTCACCTTTAATTTTCCTCTCGAAAATGTCAAGCCACTTTGAACCATTAGCTAAGCTATCTGATCGTTGCTTCATTTTATCCAAAAGTTCTCGGCTTTTATTTTCTAGCGCTGTAAACTCCTCGGATGTTTCGTTCAAAGCATCCGTCACGTCAACAATTACGTGACCCTGCTGTTCCTTGTGGTCTAACACTGTACAGTCACGGCAGACCGGAAGAAGACATGTTCTACAGAAGAAGTTTATCGGTTGGCGTTCGTGTTTTGAACATGAGTTCTGTGTTTTGGTTATAGCTTGAGCCATAAAGTCAATCATTTGAATCACCCGATGGTCGCTTGGCAATTTCTTAATTTCACTTCTGCTAAGATAAATCTCGACACGACACGTTGGACATTTGAGCGTTCCTTCACGATTTTCGCCTGCCCATAGTGGTCGTTCTCGCCTAGATGCTGGTTGTCCGTGATCAAAAACTTGCTTTAAGCAGGGTTGACAGAATGTGTGGTTGCATGGTAAGGATTTTGGGGGTCTTGCTTCACGGTCGTACTTCTCTCGACACACCTGACATCGTAAAAATTGTTCCTCAAATGAAGCTGAGTCAACTATTAGATTTCTACTTCCGGTCGAATCTGTAGCGTCAGTAGAATCTGTTTCTGCCATGGTTTAACTGATCTGAAAATTGAAAAAAAGTTATGATCGAATGTAAGAGATTCTTTACCTTGTTGTCTTGGGGGTTATGAGTGGATATTCGATATCAAAACCTTGTGATAACAGACTGATATTCCTGTTATCAATACTTTGTTCGGTCGAGGATACAATATCACGTATGATATGTAGATTTTGTGTGGATATTCACACAGAAACGATTTCAAAAGGCTAGAATAAATCTGATATACAGCAGAATCAACAGAATAATGAATCAAAGCTAAATTTTTTCAGGTATTTTCCATTTCTTCCATGATCGAAATCTTTGTCTGTTATCTATTGGACTCGATATCGAATGTACAATTACGAAACTTGGTTGTCCCATTAAGATATTTTGAAAAGATACTAGTAACAGTTTTGTTGACGGACGTCATTAAGATCAATTAATATTCTTAAGGATTAAATGATTACCTTAAGCCATGCCCTTACTGCCTTACGACTGAATGAATAGATGATTTGGGATTATAATTATATAGGTATTTTAAAAGGCTATGTTTATTGCTTATCATATTACGTTGGCATATTGCCATCTTTGTGTCTTTGTTTAACATCGCAATGTTTCGTTGGGGCCTTTGTTCTTTTGTCACGATGCTAAATATAGATCTTAACAAGTGAAGAGGAATAGTCAAAAGTTCACCTGTTTCCAAAATATATCAACGAACGTCAGTTCCGGAATGAAAAGACCCTGTGCTTTGAAAAAGAGAAATTATCACGTAATTTTGCTTCATTCGGTCAAAGCATAATTTTGTATTTGCCAGTCCAATTTATCAATTTACCAATAGTTTCCAACCTTTCGAACTAACCACACAGGCTAAATGGAATTTCTAGGACTCAAGGGGCAGAATTTTTAATTATCAATTTGATAAGGTTTTCAGTTTTGATCACAACAATTCTATCGTGACTTTTACTATCTGCGAGATGGTATATTACAGGAGTAATGGAATAAAATGAAACGTGGTTATACGTCCTACTTTTCGGCAACTGATCATAACAAAAAATTGATTGTGATTAGAATATAAAATTTAACTGTTAATGATATAATTACTTTAAAAAAATGACTTATTAAAATATAGACCTTTCCTACCTGAAAAATCTTACTCCGTGCTTTTATTTTATTGAAATGTCATAAACATGTGCTAGTGTTTATTTATACGTCTTCAGGCCATACTATTTATACCAGTTTCACAAAACATAAACAAATCTTATGTTGATAAGGGACAGCCCTCATATATGAATCATAGCTTAACCCTAATGTCTATAAATATCCCTTTGATAATCGATACCCAATACTATTGACTACAATACTATTGAATATGGCGTTTAGCCAATTGTCAAAACATGTGTAAACATAACCTATATGACTGTAAGTCGGTCCACGAGTACGTACCTTTATGAGAGCATCGGAGATAACAAATTTATACAAATTTATTTCCAAACTATACGTCAGTTGCAGTAGAAAAATCAACTCATATCCGTTGCATTAACTGACTGTACGCTAACGATAAGGGAAATTCAAAATGGACGCTTGACATGCTAGAACTTGTTTATCGGTAACTAAGTAGATAATAACAACTTTCCTTGTCTGTTGTTTTATTAATTAGTGATCGGATCTGATTGAAAAATTAATTGTTTTGTTTCTTAGCAGTATAATCGGTCGAGATCTACTGCCCTACCATAATGTTTACAGAATCACATATTTGCATCATAATATAGCATCTTTGAATGTGATTGATGAAAAAACTATTATTTATAAAACGATTTTACAAGTGAGTCCAAAATGTTGACCATTTTCTTTCACGGGTAATTCCTGCGAGGGAAGTATGCTAATAACATCATCAAATCTTCTACTTCTATGGAAATGAAATGAATGGAGTTTTACGTCCTACTTTTCTTCCCTACTTCTATGGATCGGAAGGATTTATAAGCAGGGCGTATCTAGAAAATGACTAAGGAGGGGGTCAAACGTGATATTTGTCTGTCACAGCTTCCACAGCCCCCTCCCCATAGAAGCCAACGAGTTTACGATGGCCTGAAGTAAAATATGATCATTTGATCATATGAGGGCTTAATTTTCACTTCAATATAATATGACCTATCACTATTAGTAAAGGGATTGCAAGCTGTTTCAAAACTTTATATGTGTATCGGGGATTTGCATCATTTCATTTTTCAATCAGACCTTTGTGCTTCCTGCAATTCCATTAAAACTAAGCATTTTATGACGTCACTATCGCAAAGGAACTTGTGGAATTTAACTTGATTTAGTCCTTGTGAGAGGACCATTTTATATAATATATTTTGCGATAGTGTCATCAGACGCTTAGCGGCCTATTTCTAGTTGAATAACAGGGAATTTACAATCCCTTACAAAGATTACTGCACACGATGTAGCCTAATATTATAGTCTGCCTTCAAAGATGATGCACGTCCTTATTCATGTTTGGAATTCCCTCGGATGGATGTTATTGTCTTAGGCCTTCTTCATCAGGAGGTGAGTTGACAATGTTGTAGTTGCACTTAAATGTATTAGTTTTGAAGAGCATTTAAAGGGACTGTATAAATGTTTAAAATTTGTTTATCGTGGACACTGACGGCATCAATCATCATTTCCAGTTTCTGTAAACACTCTTGTGTGGAGTTTAGCGCTATATACATATATATATTATTATCATTCCAATTTTCAATCAGACGTCTGTGGTTCGTACAATTCCACTAAAACTAAGTGTTTGGTGAAGTAACTAATCGCAAAATTTTCCTATGCTTCATCTCATAAGGCGCTTTGCGATTAGTGACGTCATGATAGACATAATTTAAGGGGAATTGCAGTAACCACAGACGTCTGATTGAAAATTAGAATGGTTTAAATTGCTACTTTCAGTGTCCCCTATACACATAACAAATTTAGAAAACCTCTGTCCAATTACTTAAATCAGATAACAATGGTCCAGTAGTCATGTCCAAAGTATTCACAACACATTTCAGACAGTTCTGATACTTTCACCTATTTCAGGCACAAAAAAATCTCAAATTGACATGGTCATACGACTTCAAAAACCCCATCAATTTGGTTAACTGTTTATTTTTGCATTTGAAGAACAAAAGACACTCATAACAGCTCTGAAATCTTCAAATAGGTTTAATCATAATAAACACTAATATATAGAGTGTGTTCAGAGATACCCTTGGAATCATATTAAAGGGATTGTTAAGTGGTTAGCTAAAATTGATAGGTGTATCAGGGACACTGATAGCATCAATGTGCACCATTCCAATTTTCAATTAGACGTTTGTAATTCTTGCGATTCCATTAAAACTTGACGTTTTATGACGTCACCATTAGACAGGTCCTTATATATCAATACAGTAGTAGTTTTTGCGACAGTGACGTCATAAAACGTCCAGTTTTAGTAGAATTGCAAGAACCAAAGAAAATTAGAATGGTGCAAATTGATGCTATCAGTGTCCCCGATGTATATAAAAAGTTTAGAGAACCTCTTTACAATCCCTTTAACTTACCACCTATATATTTAAAAGATATCTTGCCAGGCAAGGTAATATACGTCAACTGGTAGCTTTGAAATTTTTCTTTAAATCATGTTCTCGCAAAAAGAGTTCAAGGTGTTGTAATTTATAATAATTACTTTAAAACGGTTGTTGTAAGTGGGATGACTATGCAAGTCAACATCACACAATTCCTCACGTGCCTTAGATAAATCTCATTGAACAGTAAATTTTTTTGGTTGAATTTTGAAGACCTAGAACAGGTAAATAATAATGTATAGATTATTTTACGAATTAAAACTGGAAATCATGTACAAAAACAAATTAGACACTGGTGTCTTCACAGTTTTAATCGTCTTTTGCAAAATAAGTTAACATGCTCTTGTTTGAATTCACCACTGTTTATATTCCATTCCATCTGGAGGTTTGACATCTGTTTTCTTAGCACCGATTTCATTCCAATTCGTACTTAATACAGTTCCACCTGATTCACTCTGCAAAGAAAATAACAGATAAAAGTGGTTTACTGAATCTTTGAAAAGGAATCAAAACAATCAAAAGATTGTTTCAGGGTTTTCAAGGACATTGATACCTTTGGTACAATTCAGTTTGTTCTCCCATAGAAACTTGACAAATATATGAGGACACTCTTGCAGATGCTATTAAATGAAATTTACGTCCTACTTTTCTGCACCATGTGGGCTAATGAAGACGGGCAACGCCATGCAGGAAATGAAAAATGAAATGAATGGAGTTTTACGTCCTACTTTTCTGCACCATGTGGGAACGCCATGCAGGGACAGCGGCATTATCCTGCTCTTTTTAGTTTTCCAACTGTCGAGGGATCTTTAACGTGCAGAGCCTGTAGCACGCGGGGCCTCGGTTTATTGTCTCATCCGAACGACTAGACGCTTTTTCCATGTCAGCCCCTCGTACCTGCATCACTGATAGGTGGAAACCGGGTTGAAAAGTCCGACACATGCCGGGATTGAACCCTGGACCTTCAGGTTAGCGAGCAAGCGTCTAACTCACTGAGCCACCGCGGCTCCGCAGATGCTATTAAAACAATTGCCCTCCTAGAAAAATGGTCTGCACCCTCAATTGTACCCCCACTTTATTTTCGACAAATTAAATAATATGATTTTTATACGTCTTTATCCAAAAATATGTGTCAGAATACACCAAATCAATTCAATTTTTTGGAAATTTCCCAGACGCTCTATTAGTGGCATGCGACAAAGCGCTTCCACAGAGTTGCCGCAATTTGATTTTCGGCCCCGACATTTGTCCCCTATTTGTTAGCGCTGCCACTGTCTAAGATGAACTTCATTTCAACTGTTATGTGTATCACTTTTCCCAATTGAAATATGTCTTCTTATACCCTTTCAATATAATAAAGGTTCACTTTTGACGTTTGGGCTGTCATCAGTTTCTCGTGGACAGTTATAAATATGACATAATATCAAACGCCCAGTTAATAATGAAAATGGCAGTTCAATTTGTCACGGTATGTATTGTTGAATTTCATGAAAATCATATACAGAATTTTAATTTTGAAAAGTGATATGGATTGTTGAAATTGAATTCAGCTGGTAAAATAAATATTAAGATAGCATTAATACTATGCTTCTTATGCATGAAAATTGATGACTTCCAGATTTAGTCCATGACAGCTAGAAAGATCAAATAATGGAACCAGGAGTAATAATCAAAATATCTTTAATGAAACTTACAAAAGATTTCATCATTGCTTTTTTAACTTCATCTGAACCATCAGCATATATTTGTTGAAATAAAGCATTTAATGCTGCATCTCCTTCTGGCTTTTCATTTTTCTCTTCTTCAGCTACCTCTCGTGATACCTTATCCCAATCTTTCTTGTGAGCTACACTGGATGAAGGGTAACTTGCTGAAAAGGAAGACATATAGGTCTTACAACAACAATATTGTACGTTAGTGTCCACACCTCGTGCACTTGCCATCATACATAACAGTTAGTAAACAATAAACATGATCATGAAAGGGGGAGGGGGTGTGTGCCCGGGAACATGTAGACCACGGCAACACGTTGATATTGTTTACTCCAAGAAAGTTCGTAATGGCTGTTCTAGGCCTGTCTGGCGTGTGACCTGTCTGTCTGTAACGTAGCATCAAGTTTGTTACAGTAACACAGGAACAACCGAAAGTTCTTGCGATGTGAACATGGGTGGCTCCCATCCGTACAATTTCCAGAGCTTGCTCACGTAGTTGCTGTGCCAGTCGTGGTATTCTGCTTGTTTTTTTAACACTGTGTAAGCACATGCTATTCAACACGTTATTATACCCTTGGTGCACATGCATTTTTGATTATTCAAGTATCACGTGATTTTCACTCTTTGAGATTTTACCACCACAATGAGCAGTGCTCGGGTATAAGTTATTATTGTGTTTGGCCAATGTAAGTTGGGTGGATAAGTTTCGAACTTGCGATATGATTTTTGTTAAAACTCACTTTTAAAGTGGTAAAGTTTGTTTTGGTCTTGAGTTTACTTGAAATTGATAAACCAAATGATTGATGAGGAATTAAATAACTTCTGGTGTTTTTTTTATTACCTCACGATATTTCCAAACTTCCTCACGAACCTAATCAATTACATCCCTCTGGCATAGCCTACTGACTTATGTTAATGGCGGTACCTATATAAGCCGAATCGAAATTCACAGTTCCTCAGTACTTGGCTCATAAACGTTAGTATTCACCAAAATCTTAAATGAGTACTACCTCTCAGGATGGACATAAAATTAAAAGTCTCAAATTTGGCCAATATGAACATATATTCATTAGTTGGACTTACCAGGTGTCATGACTAAAGAATAGAATCTCTAAAAACGACGATAAATCCATTCAACTAAGTAATTATTGACAAACACTTCTAAGCGTGTTTCAGAATTACTTACATGTAGTGCAATGGATTATTACTTCAGTTTTTTGGATTTATTGGATTCGGTCGCATAGTTTTGACACCAGGTAAGTCTATGGATGAAGAAATTTCAATTAAACTGTCACTCGACTTAGATTACCATTTGTCCTGACTATTCGAATTGTATCAACGTGAAGTCAGTTCATGTAAAGTAAATTTTCAAGTTAATTCAAGGCTGAACCTTTTGCAACAGATCACGGGTCATGTCATAGAAATAATTTATAAGCGGAGGGGGTAATGAATCAATCAAGAATTCTGAAGGGGGTAATAGAGAAAAAGGTTCAAAACCCAGATGAATCTAATTAAACTATATTGTGATAAACCTAATCAACTTACAGTTAATTGAAATAAATATGTGAAATCTCAAAATCATATAACATCTGTCGAGAATAGTTAGGCGCCGACACCCTGTCAATTTCGTAGGCCAAAATACATAAAAAAAAAATTAATTTCCTTATTGGTAATTTAGTTTTATTGTAAATTAGGTATTTGTTTTCTAAATCAGAACATTTAAGTATAAACTGGTTAAATTTATCCGGATTTATTCGCTAACTTGGCTAATTCTATTCAACAGTAGATAGGTCAACTATGATGGCATCACAGCATATTTTGCTGATTGTTTTAGTTTTCTTAGCTATCACTGAAACATCAAATAGCAGTTCCAGTTCCACTTCCAACAGTAAGTTCGTATATATGGGAAACACTCTTGTACTATAAAGGTGTAAATAAGCAAGATGTAATATGAGATCCAGGTTAGAAAATAGAAAAGCGAAATCATGTCTACATCGTCTTCAGACCCACAGCTTCACAATACCTTCTTATACCTTGACTATAATAACCACTGTTCTTGTTTTACGGAATACAGTGATTTGATTGGATTTTATGCCAACGAATTCAGCCCATTAGTGCCCTCTATCATTGTGGCTTATTATCTACAGATGTTAAACCTGTTAAAATGGGTGTTCGGTTCGATGTATTTTCATTTTATTGTCTCTGAAGACCTATAGAGTGTAGATGCCATTAGTGTATAGAATGCACAGGTTTCACAAACTATATATTGATATTAAAGCCTTTTATCTATGTACAGACAAGCGATGTCGAAATCTACCTACTCTGAGTAATGGACAAGTAACCAGAAATGGAAGAAATAAAGTAGTCTATGGCTGTAACGGTGGCTTCAGATTAGCAGTAATGGCTGACTGCCGTGGTGGTAAATCTTTAATTCCACAAGTCACTTGTGAAGGTAAGAATTTTTACTTAAGCAAAGCCTTGCAAAAATATTTGTCTTTTCTACGAGACGGTATCTATCACTTTTAAGTGAGTTTGCCAATTAGGCAACCTTTTCTAAAAGATAGATCAGCCATTTTCTGGGGTTGATTTGGGTCTTGAATATACGTAAATAAGTCTTCAAGAGATGCACGAAAATCACATAATTCATTCAAAATACCCCAAACTAGGTATTTCAACTTTCTATTTCTTTTGTCTTTTCTATATATTACTTCAAGTCTTTCAAACTTGAAATATTTCATTGTAAAAAGATAATGTTATTGAAGAATAATTATCAAACTGCATAAAATGCAGGATTTAAGCCATTTATTTTCCAAATTTCAGCCTGACCCTTTTAGGATGGATGAAAAGAAAAATCACCCAATTTATAGTTCTGCAACCGGATTGAAAAGTATTTTTACCGTGGTTTTCATTAACTCAAAATGGACCAGAAAAGTTGGACCAAAAACCTTAGACACGTGTATTTTATATTTCTACCACCTTTTCTTGTTTTATTTGACAGAAATATTATGTGAAGATGATCCAGTTATACCTAATGGTTTACTAGACACTGTTATTGTTTCAAGACGTTTTGGTGATGAATATGATTTTACATGCAATTCTGGATTTAAAGGAATGGGAAAAGTAGTATGTAATGAATGTGGAAAATGGGATGTTGATGGAGAATGTACAGGTATGTGTACAATAATAAGTAAATAAATAACAAATGAAATCTATAAAGATCATTACAACGATTCTGCAAGAAATACCTTTTTAATACCCTGATGCAACTTCATGTAAGATTTGCTTCACTTCATAGTGTAATTATGTCTTAACTTGACTGTCCAAAACTCTTTCCAAACTGTCTTCTCAATCAAAAAAACTCTTTCCAAACTGTCTTCTCAATCAAAAAAACTCTTTCCAAACTGTCCTCTCAATCAAAAAAATCTTTCCAAACTGTCTTTTCAATCAAAAAAAACTATTTCCAAACAGTCTTCTCATTCAAAAAAACTCTTTCTAAACTGTCCTCTCAAGCAAAAAAACTCTTTCCAAACTGTCTTCTCAATCAAAAAAACCCTTTCCAAACTGTCTTTTCAATCAAAAAAACTATTTCCAAACAGTCTTCTCAATCAAAAAAACTCTTTCCAAACTGTCCTCTCAAGCAAAAAAACTCTTTCCAAACTGTCTTCTCAATCAAAAAAACTCTTTCCAAACTGTCTTCTCAATCACAAAAACTCTTTCCAAACTGTCCTCTCAATCAAAAAAACTCTTTCCAAACTGTCCTTACAATCTAAAAATCCTTTTCAATTTAAAAACAACTATTCACAGTGTGATTATGGTTTAATAAGCATTAATTCTTCACAATTATTTCAGAGTGTGTGGCCTTGTTGAACACTATTGCACAAATTACTGGAAGGGGTACTGAGCAGCCAAACGAAGAAGGATGTACTAATATCTGCAATATGGATGATATGTGCAGTGTTGCATTCTTTAAAGAAGGATCTTGCTCCTTTTATATCTCACCAACCATTGCTGTCACGGAAGAACAAAGCCTTCAAGATTGTATCAATGCCTGTAATGCTAATACTGCATGTCAGATTTTACAGTATTCACAACCAAACAATCTATGTGCCTTGTTAAGCACTGATAATCTTGATTCAATACAAACGACAACTTTGGCAGGTTATACATTACTGGGCAAAGATTGTCAATTATAAAACAATCAAAAGGGATTATAAAGAACTTCTATTTGCATCATTCAAATTTTTCACTGGATTGTCTGCAATTGTAATTATAGAAACGCTTTGCCTTATATATATAAATATTAAAACAGAACTTGTGTTGTTATTCAAACTTTGCAATCTTCAGACAACTGACCTATTTTGAGCCTGTGTCCCTACTGAAGTTGAACAAGTAGAATTCATTCTCATGTATTCAATTCGAAACGAGTTTGGAATGTTTGTTAAAAAAGTGTGTCACTGTTTAGGGGCATTAATAATGGATAAATCTGCAGTTAAACAAACATTACATCGTTTGGTTTTATTTTTGTAGGCTTTAGCTCTGCTATCAATGGACCAGGATATTTTGTAAGAATTATTTTTCAGTTTAAGTTGATGCCAATGACGTTTGATATTTCTATATCACTCTACAATCGATGTATTGAGCACTATTTTAACAGTGAAAATGTTTTATTATTGTAACAGTAACTATCTATTTAATACTAAATAGCAGTTTTTGTGACACACCAACAAACACCAGACTGAAAATCAATGCTTTCAATGTCCCTGAGACACATAAAAGGTTTAGAAAACCTCTTTCTTATCCCTTAAACACCATAATTGTTGAATAAAACTTCAGAGCATGTCTTTGTTGTATCGTATTACATAATGTTTATCAGAGACATCACTGACGTTCTCGGCCTCCATCAGTATTTAGCTTTTTATATAAAACTGTTTTATTTATTACATTATCTCCCTTGACATCAATGCACTGGCAGAGATGACCTCCTCATCCGGCTCAAATATTTAGCCCCTGAATACAGATTTGACTTTACAATCGGTCTTCTCCATTTTTTTAAATGCTGTTTGTTTGCAATTAAAGTAATTTGAGGCATGTGGCATTCATGATTTGAGAGATACCATTCTAGCAATGGGTGAAGTTAAGTTAAGTTCTGTCATGATTTGGGGGAATCTTTCCTGAGTATGGATTTGTAACAGCATGTTCCCCTGTGCATTTATATCTGTTTGAAAATGACTATACCGATGATCGATTTTTCATGTTCTAAATGGATTGTCGCAATCGGTGGACAACCCATTTTTTAAGATAACTACCACTACCTACAAGCTACTAATCTTGTATCACGGAATGCAGCTATTTAGTCGGATTGTAGGCCAGCGAATACGACTATGACATTTTGTTAACAGACTTTCTTTCGAGGCTAACAAATTAGCTGTATTTGTGATTTCGAATCGAATCACAAGAAAGGTGACCATTGTTGTCAAGGTATAAGTACAAAATTCACAATAGCTTGACATTGTGAAGATGGTATAAAATGAATAATATTCAAACTATCTTACGTGGTTGGAATTGTTTTATACTGTCTTTTTGTCCATCATCTTCTAGTTTAGTCCATTGTATTCCTTCCCCTTTCTTTAACTTTATTTCTACCTAAAATATATATCAACAAGTTAAAAATGACAAAACTGGTAGAAAATTTGTTAGATTACAGTGGAGACAAAATTAACAGAAAAAGATATGGGATAATTGACAAAAAGTTACACTTCCAACTTTTTAACGACTGTTTATTTTACAGTCTGGTAAATAATATTGGCACTTAAGTTAGGGTCCAACGACAGTCTGTTCGTCCAACTAACCTTTTGACCTCTACCTGAGAAACACCAAAAAATGCTAGAGCTGGTGAGGGTAGAAATTGGATTGGTCAAAGCAGACGTCATTGAGTTAGGTCAAAAGGTTAATTTGAGGAACGTTCAAGAGGGCTGATGTTAGACCCTAACTGAAGTGGCTGTATATAAAAAGAAAAGGTAATAAAAAAAAACAGAATGAAAGTTTGGTCTAATTTCAATCAGACTGATATATGCGTATCACTCTGAACTGATTCACCTCTATAATTGTGCCAGCAGTAGTTAGCAATCTGGTATGAAAGTATTACTAATATTAATATATCAAATGACAAATTTAAATAACTATATCATAAACTCACCTTTGTAGACATTATTTTATAAGAACTTTGTTCAGGAGATATAGGATGTGCCAAGTCCAAATCTAATGTAAATTCACTACTGGTAGAGGGTAACTTTATTAGCACACTTAACTAAAAATATAATTAGGATATTAGCCTAAAAGTGGTAACATTTTAATTATTATTCTATTTATACTATTTTTTTTATTTTTGAATTTCATAAATTATATTTTTAAATCTCATAAATTATATTTTTGAATTTCATAAATTATATTTTTGAATTTCATAAATTATATTTTTGAATTTCATAAATTATATTTTTAAATCTCATAAATTATATTTTTAAATCTCATAAATTATATTTTTGAATTTCATAAATTATATTTTTGAATTTCATAAATTATATTTTTGAATTTCATAAATTATATTTTTAAATTTCATAAATTATATTTTTGAATTTCATAAATTATTTTTGAATTTCATAAATTATATTTTTGAATTTCATAAATTATTTTTGAATTTCATAAATTATATTTTTGAATTTCATAAATTATTTTTGAATTTCATAAATTATATTTTTGAATTTCATAAATTATTTTTGAATTTCATAAATTATGATTTTGAATTTCATAAATTATATTTTTGAATAATAATTTTGTTTATTTTTTGTAGTAATGTCTGTGGGCCACTCTTAAGCTTAGATGTTATGCATTCACATATATATAGCTCAATACTACAATAAATATTTGAAAACTGATAGTTTGATAAGTAGCCTACCTGTAACAATCTTTAGATTATGCCATGTGTTGCTAAAATGCCCCTCATACACATACAAATGCTAGAAAACATCTTTCTTTAATATTCACCATTTCAAGAAATAACAGGCCTTATAATTGTCATTTAGAATAAAAAATATTTAACTCACATTTTTTTCTGTAATATCTATTTTGGTGTCTTCTGCTTTTACTTTTTTTATCAATATGGTAACAACAACATGTGTATGTGTTTGATACCAATCATACCTATAGAATATAAATATTATAAGTATAAGTATAAGTATTTAGTGGAATGCATGCATTTAGCTTAAATGCAGGTGGCATAAGTAAGAAAGATGTTTTACTAAAAAGATATCAGAATTTTCCTAATTTCATTTATTTTACTCTTCATGCAAGTTTGCAATTTGCCAGCTTTTGAGGCTAACAAAAAATTCATGACACATCAATGACTCTGTTGGTCAGTGGCCAAGATTGTTCCCAGGGTCAGTGGACCCTTTTATCATTGAGCTCTGGCTTAAAGATGGGTTATATGAATAAAAAGTAGAAGTGTTCAAATGACTTAATGACATGTCCATAATTAATTCATAATTAGCTAAATTAGAAGAGAATTACCAATGAGTGACCGATCAAGAAAGGTCAAAAAGTCTATTTTTTTGTTTATCCAGACTGTACATTTATGTTTGGTTAAAACTAAATTATATGCCATATAAGAAAATAATGATATGATTAAGAATACACGATAATTCATTAGAAAGATAATTAATCAAACAGTTTGCTTAGTTTGACAATAAAAAATAAGGAAACCCATCTTTAAGCCTAAGCTTAGAAGCATTTTATGAACTCAAGCTCCACTAAAATACATAGTGAAGTGAGTAGGTGAGTGACACAGCGAAGTAGGGTAAGCTCTTCTGCAAATTATAGCTAATAACATTAAGATATTTTATTCATACCTTGTTTTCTGTCCAGAAGGCATAGGAACTGTTTCAGCAGGATGATTATCAGAGGTTGCCATTTTTTTCTTAAATATCTCTAGAACATAGCAGCTACAAGAACAACAATATAATATTACTGCATGTATAAAATATAACATCCTTGAATAAGTTAAAAATCTGATTTCAACACTCATTAAACTTCTGGTAAGGAAATTTAGCTAAAGGAGATAGGGCCATTGACATTGTATCATATGTATTGTAAAATGTCTTGTTAAGAGTCCACATGAATAAGCCTACATGGTATGGTAGTTAAATGGATTACTTTTCAACGTTCCTTTATTTTAATGTCAAATGTCAAAACTTTAGTTATTTCACTAAATGTAAACATACCCAAGATACTACAGTCAAGTAACCTAATTTCGTGGAAACCTATTATTCGTGGATTTCCGGAAATGATTAATAATTTACATGTGTGACCTAGCGTGACCTCCGCATTTGCTTGTTTTGATAAACATGGGTTTTCTCTACAATATCAGCTAGTAGAATGAATCCATTAGTTTAATCCAAGGTAAAATGTATTAATGTATACTTTGACAAGAACAAAATGGCGGATTTCATTTATTACCAAACGTCCCCATTTTTAATCGGCCGAATTTCCTTATAATCCCAAGCGGTAATCGGAATTCCAAGTGTCGTCTGCTAGAATATATTCCAACAAATGAAGTCACGTGATCAACTAGCGGATTCCGTGTCAGCAGAAAATTTCTATGGAACACAAAGTGGACCATATTCTCATGTTGTTTAAGTGACTTTTAGCAATAAATCACGCTAAGTACCGGTATCTTATTTTGTCAGTAACTATTTTTTTTAAATCGTGGTTCTTTGAAGGAATTGTCACTAGTTATAATGAATTGATATTAAAGATAAATACTAAGAGAAGTTAATTATACCACCCGGTATCCATACAACGTGTTTTTCTCGACTTATTTATAGATCAAACATTGTACATGAAAATAGGTGACGCATTCTGCCGCCGTTACCGAGTTGGTTGCTCATGAAATATGGGTCAAAGTGAAGGATTTATAAAGAAAATCGAAATAAACCAATTTTAATTATTTTGTAGAATATCTGAGGAAACATCTGAGACATAAAAAAAAAATTTCATTTTTTTATCTTTGACGAAATTCGGTGTTGAATCCTTATATCCACGAAAATAGGTTACACAACTGTACTAATCTAGAGTGTATGGTATGTGCAGTAAGAAAGTAGAATTTTCCAGAAATTCTAAGAAAGGACAGTTGAAAATCGCCAATGCCAGTTTACTCCAAGTCTGGCAACTGCAGATGTTGTAGGCTAGTTCTGGCTTCATAATACATAAGTAATGAAAAATAAAAACATACCAAAAGCACAACAATTATTGGGTTAATGTGTGAAAACAATAAACAACTTTTAATTTTCCGTTTCCAATGCTATCAAAATTTGAGAGTTATCTCCCATTATTATATCTAAACGGTGTCGCCCTAATGCCAAAATGTCCACCAGGGATTTTTCTGTGAACTTTTTTCCCCATGTAAATATAAGAAGGTCCACCAGGGGTATCTTTACAGTTGATGAAAGAAAGCTGTATCGTAAGAGATCTATTGTTTTGTTTCATCTGTAGCACCTGACATAGATATTCTTTGTCAAATGCAGTCCTTTTTATGTGCAGTGATAGAGGCTACTGCCTGCTCTATGAAATTCTATATGCCTCTGAAATAAAATATTTGTTCTTTCGCTGCTACGGGAAAAGAAATGGGCGATTACTTTTTTATCTTTCGTAATGATTGATTATTGACCTAAATGAATCAAAGTTATAAAAGTTTATGAAATTCAGTATCCCCATCTGTTATAGGCTTATGACTGTTAATAAATGTAGATAAAACCTACTTATAGCTTGAAAAGGCTGGTAAAATATCACCAAAGATGGAGCCTCAGAGTAAGGTATGTAGAGGGTGAATTTTATATGAACAGCACTAGTTCTAGTCTAGTTATTGAAAGACAATTACAAGTTTTTAAAAATAGTCAGAAAGATGGCCCCGCTTTGGCCCTCCCACTTCAAATTTCATTGTATATAGTAAAAAGAATTGCCTGTGAGCCCCCTTTGACAATTTTGTAACCCCTTTCTAGGCCTAGGCCTACTTGGTTCCACACCTTTTTATTCACTGTGTGACTAAATGCCTTGAAAATGTGTGTGAGCCTGCCAAAAATTCTTCAACTTACTGATCAGTCAAGTAATCAGTGTGCAGCAAACTTCAAAGTTGACAATGATTGCCAGACAATGTGAAAAGAAAGCAAAGCTCTGTTTCATACCATAATCTTTAACACATCAGGTGGAGCTAATATTAAACAGTATTTATAATGAAGTATATATTCTAGAAGATTGGATCAACACTATTAGTTGTAATGTTATATTACCACAGTTGATACAACCACAAGATTCTCAAAGGTACATTAATTGTAACTATCAATTTAGTAAAGCTGATTAGGCTATATATATTCAAGATAAGTGCTTGCATGAAGATAAAATGTAACTTTTTGTGTATAATCCCATATAGTGATATCTAATGTATCATATCCCCTTTACTGTGAAATATATCTTATATATTGGCACAACTGGCAATATCTAGCACTATTCCAGATGCAATAACCACCAGGAGAGGCTTTAGGTCTAGGTTATTCCTAATATATGATTCTGTGGTCTTTTCCATGTTCTTAGAACTTAAATTTACTATAAGATTACTTGATTTAAAATGCTTAAGAACATCCTTAAGCATGACATTAACAAATATTAGACCCTTATAGGCATAGTCTCTATTTATAAGATTTATATTTCCTAATTTTAACTTTTCAGTTATATGAGATTATTAAGAACTACCAAAGTTTGTGTCAAGACAACAGAATGTAGTAAGCCAATACCTAACAGATTTTCACCTACTCAGAACTTTCATCAACAAGAAATTGTTATGAGGGTCATTGAGGTAGGTCTGGTATCAAACCAGTCATTCTATGGAAATTTTAATCACCAATGTAATGTCTTCACCGGCAAAAACTGCATGTGAAATGTTAATAACCCTCTGGAATGACAGTATTCATGGAGAGTTAGGTTGCAGGAGACGTGAACTACAGATTTTAATTTCGTAAGAGCAATATGATTAGCTGAAAAAGAGTTCCATATATTTTATATCAAATATATCATCTTTTACAGAGAATATTAAAGAAAGATGAAAGAAGTAATAATGTAATGGTTTTAGGTTTTTCTTTGGTGAGTTTTCCTATTTCTTTTTTAGAGAGTCAAGTAATATAGACCCGCTAGAAAAATTTAGCATGTTTATCTTTCTTTTTTTTACATAAAAGCTTTTTCTATATTTCCTATAATGATCTCTGTATGCAGAAAGATCATTTCACCCCAATGATCTATTCACATATTTATTTTTAGAAATCTGACAGCCCTGATGCCAGAATTAGTATGACAACCAACACACAACACAACTATCCTAATTCAAGTGTAAACAGATTACAATATAGCTCCTGGTGTTTACTTTTATCAAGGTAGGTTAATTGATATGATCTTATTCTAATATAAACAGATTACAATATAGCTCCTGGTGTTTACTTTTGTCAAGGTAGGTAAATTGATATGATCTTATTCAAATATAAACAGATTACAATATAGCCCCTGGTGTTTACTTTTGTCAAGGTAGGTAAAATGATATGATCTTATTCAAATATAAACAGATTACAATATAGCCCCTGGTGTTTACTTTTGTCAAGGTAGGTAAATTGATATGATCTTATTCTAATATAAACAGATTACAATATAGCTCCTGGTGTTTACTTTTGCCAAGGTAGGTTAATTGATATGATCTTATTCAAATATAAACAGATTACAATATAGCCCCTGGTGTTTACTTTTGTCAAGGTAGGTAAATTGATATGATCTTATTCTAATATAAACAGATTACAATATAGCTCCTGGTGTTTACTTTTGTCAAGGTAGGTTAATTGATATGATCTTATTCAAATATAAACAGATTACAATATAGCTCCTGGTGTTTACTTTTGTCAAGGAAGGTAAATTTATATGATCTTATTCTAATATAAACAGATTACAATATAGCTCCTGGTGTTTACTTTTGTCAAGGTAGGTTAATTGATATGATCTTATTCAAATATAAACAGATTACAATATACCCCCAGGTGTTTACTTTTGTCAAAGAAGGTAAATTTATATGATCTTATTCTAATATAAACAGATTACAATATAGCTCCTGGTGTTTACTTTTGTCAAGGTAGGTAAATTGATATGATCTTATTCAAATATAAACAGATTACAATATACCCCCAGGTGTTTACTTCTGTCAAGGTATGTTAATTGATATGATCTTATTCTAATATAAACAGATTACAATATAGCTCCTGGTGTTTACTTTTATCAAGGTAGGTTAATTGATATGATCTTATTCTAATATAAACAGATTACAATATAGCCCCTGGTGTTTACTTTTGTCAAGGTAGGTTAATTGATATGATCTTATTCTAATATAAACAGATTACAATATAGCTCCTGGTGTTTACTTTTATCAAGGTAGGTTAATTGATATGATCTTATTCTAATATAAACAGATTACAATATAGCTCCTGGTGTTTACTTCTCTCAAAATAAGGTAAATTGATTTGAACTTATTCTAGTGTAAACAGATTACAATATAGCTCCTGGTGTTTTAGAATTGTACTATTTTAGAAATGTACTATGCACAAACATTTACTGTTAGACGTAGTAACCAACTGGAAATTTAATAAAAAATCGAATTGTGTTACAGAACTGGTGACAGTATAATGAGCTATCTATTAGAAAGTACCTCTATCTTCTTACAACTAGCTGATACTACGTGCTATGTTCAAGTAACAGGTACAGAAGCTCTTTTTGGTCACAGTTTCAAAGTGGGACTTCATTTAATTTCATCTTAGCTGCAATTTGAGTTGTACTGTTTCTTTAAGAGATTTAATACGAAATAAGCATTAGTCACAGAAACGACTTTGAAAGTGCATGTATAAAATGGCAGATTTGAAATGTCTCTGCCATTAAAACTAATGGGTTAAACATTTTCAACTGTCATAGCTTGGTTTCAATGCAGGAAATTATGCAAGTGAAGTTCCAACTGATCTGTTTCTGATTTCGCTACCAGGTTGTGCAATGTCATGCAGTGTACAATGCAGGAAATTTTGTTAAGAAACAGTCTTCTTCAGAAAAATCTACATAATCAATAACCTGAAATTTTGATTTTCAAGGTGAAGGAATACATGGCCTAGTGCTCAAACAGAAAGATAAAACCTTGGTTTCTGCTAAATCTAAACTACCATATGATCAAAATATCTCTTTTAAAAGAAAACAAAAACAAAAAATGAAGAAAAAAGTAAATAAGAAGTTATTTACTACTATTAAACCAAAGTCTTCAGAACATGGTACCATCTTGGTGTCAAACTCTACTCCCGAAATGATGCATGATGAGGATGAACAGGTTCCAAGAAACAGACAAAATATCAGGAAACCATCTGGTAGCCACTCGCAGCAATTACCATTACCAGTGACAAGAATTTCTGATACCAGACCAGCGGGAACTCGAAATATCTGTTCATCTGTGGATCATCTACATTTGCATCAAAGCAGTCCATTATCTTCAAATGCTGCAAATCCACTTGATGAAAAAAGAAAACTTACACTTAAGTCTTGTGGTAATATTCCAAAAGAGCTGTCCATCAAAACTGATCATCAGCAATCCCAAAATCAAACTAGTCAAAATACTGATACATATGACTCAATTGTGACTCATGTAAGTGGAAGTCATCAGCACATAAAACCTATATCGGAAATGAAAGTCTCTAATGAAAATCGTCAGCAAATGAAAGAACCACCAACAGAAACTGAACAGCAGACATGCCACCATATCTCAGTCAGTGATAATTTGAGTATCTCAACTCAGCAGGTCTCAGTTAGTGGTAATTTGGGGATCACAGTAACACCATCAGAAATTGAAAAGGGGACATTAGATGATTTGTCTGACAGCATAAATTTGAAGATCACACCACAGCAAGATCTCAGTGACAGTTCTCAACTGACAACTGAGCATATTGAAGTCAGTGTTAGCATAGGATCATCAAATCAGGAAGTCTCTGTTGAAGTTGCTTCAGATACTCTACCATCATCACTTGCATCCAATTCAGATTATTGTCAATTCTCACAGACAGTTACTGATTTAAATTCGGGATCAGGAAATTTATTTGAATCAAGTGAATCATCCAATTCAAAAGATGGTGTTTGTGTGATGGGTTTAAAATACATGTCACAGGAAAAATCCCTTTCAAAGCTGAACCAAGAACAAAATCAAAGTCCAGTGATCCCAAAGTGTTACTCTTTTGGTGCCTCTTCTGAGGAACTACCGTCATCAAGTCAGGACTTTCATATTAGTAATTCAGAACCATTGGAGTCCGGCTTCCAAAATCATCCAGGTGGATCATTTTTTCAGGAAGATAGAAACTCCAAGTCTACTTCCAGAAGTTCCTCAAAGAGGAAAAGATCATTAAGCTTGTCAGATATTGGAAGTGTTAAAATTCCACGATTGAATTCAAAATTAACACAAACTGTGTCTGCTCAAAATCACCAGAAGTGTAAATCTAATCAAGATGACTTGAAACCATACAAGTAAGTGCACATTGATTTTTGTTTTTTTGTCAGATACCTTATGTCACTCTGATTGTCTCGGTGATTTTTCAATATTTGATTCTACATATTGTTAGGAGTGATCAAGTCATTTTTAATTGATTATTTCAGTTTCCATCAGTCTATAAGAAGAATAGATATTTTATGTGGTAAAAGTGTAAGAGAGAAGATTCCAAAACTAGGTAAATTTATCTTAAAGTAACAATTTGAATCTGAAAATTTATCACTTTTCATTTTTGGAATTTGGTTCAAAAATATTTAGTATGAGTTATTGCCCTTGTTCTTGAAAACGCGTTCAATTTTTAGCTCGTAATCACTCTAGAAGGCACAATTCTTGACAGATTTTGATGAAACTTGGTGTGAATGTTCATAATCACCCAAGGACGAACCCTATTGAAAATCAGAAGAATTGAAAAATATTTAGCATGAGTTATTGCCCTTCTTCTTGAAATTTAGCTCTTAAACACTAAAAGGCACAAGGGCAATAACTCATCCTCAATATTATTCAGTATCGCCCTAAAGAGTTCAAAAGAAGTGTATGACTGAAGGTTTAATATTTCATACTGGTGATTGTTAACTGCTAAATGTTTTTATTTAAAATTAAAGCTGCCAGTGGGCGTATATTACCTTGCCTGGCAAGCTATCTTATATTTTTTTTGGGGTGATTTGTAGGTAGTGCAGAAGAGGTATATAAAGGTATTGTTAATAAATCTGTAGGGTGTCAAACTCCTGTAGATCATTCAGCTATATCTAGCAATCTTAAATCTTTACTAGAGAAACTACATATCCAATATCAGTAAGTTTGTACATGTATATCATAGAATAACAACTGATTAAAGGACATGTTAAAGGGACATTCAGCTTTTTTGTAGGTCAAAAAATTTTTGAGCTCAAATTTGTGAAAACCAAAATCTATAGAAATATATCTCATAC
>NW_008708986.1:5765423-5881013 GCF_000327385.1 Lottia gigantea
GTCATCACTGAAACTAGGTCAAACTGGCTTAATTAACAATAAGTACTCTCAGTTTTTAATTAACCCCTTTTAAAACAAATTCAGTTTGATCAAGTAGATACATAGATATAAATAGCATACTTTAGAAATATTTTCAGGTATAATTTACTACGTTTTTGATAATGAAAATGTTTTACAAAAAAGGTGGAATGCCCCTTTAAACTGAAGTTCTCCTGGTATAGTTTAATATAATAACTTCAAATTTTTCCATATTGTTTCCCATTACAGTGATGCTTAAATAATGGGCTGACATGAAAAAAATTGTCTTGCATTTAGATAATTGCTTCCAACTTTGATCAAAACTCAAATTTGTATGATTTTTCTAAAGTAAAGACATCTAAATTACTGTCTCCTCCATAACTCATAACTCATAATAATTATATAGAAATCTTGATTGATATATATTCCAGAAAGTGTCCATGGTTTTCACTGTTAAATTTTTACTGTCCTGCTAATAGATATTGCCAGTATAGAAATAGTAAGTATAGTATATTGCTATGTTTTCCTGAAGGAGAAGCACCCCTGTATACTGTGGCATGTAATATCTCCTAAAAATCCTTGGTAGATTAGAATTTCGGCTTATATTAAGATTTAGAAACTTTTTGATTTACCCTTTTAAGATGTAAAAATCATGACAAACTCCATCAAAATTATAACCTAAGCATAAGGCATTATCATCAGTGGCAGAGTCACTACAATTGTTGGCAACAGTGAATTGATATGATTCAAGCATAATTTCAATTTTGAAAATATGAATTTCAAAGTTTGATTATGATTTCAGAGAAGATACATTAATCTGAATGAACGAAAGGAAATGTTATCATTACATTATCATTCTTTGTTATATAGAAATTTCAAGAAAAAAGAAAGAAGCAAAGAGCACAGCTAAATTATTAGAATCTTTTACTCCTTACAATCAGGTAATATGTTCCTCATAATTAGATATATAACTTGCTCCCCGTGATTTTATATTGTGTTCTTATAATTTGTTCCTTGTGCTCCTGATAATAAGGTAATGTGCTTCTGATAATAAGGTAATATGCTCCTGATAAAAAGGTAATGTGCTCCTGATAAAAAGGTAATATGCTCCTGATAATAAGGTAATGTGCTCCTGATAAAAAGGTAATGTTCTCCTGATGATAAGGTAATGTGCTCCTGATAATAAGGTAATGTGCTCCTGATAAAAAGGTAATGTTCTCCTGATGATAAGGTAATGTGCTCCTGATAATAAGGTAATGTGCTCCTGATAAAAAGGTAATGTGCTCATGATAAAAAGGTAATATGCTCATGATAAAAAGGTAATGTGCTCCTGATAATAAGGTAATGTTCTCCTGATAAAAAGGTAATGTGCTCCTGATAATAAGGTAATGTGCTCCTGATAAAAAGGTAATGTTCTCCTGATAATAAGGTAATGTGCTCCTGATAATAAGGTAATGTGTCTGATAATATTGTGCTCCTCTTAATCTGATAATCAGGTCATGTAATCCATCTGGTAAAAAAAGCTTCATAATCTGATTTTGCTTTTCATATTCAAGTAATTGGTGTGCTCCTCATAATCAGGTTATATGCTTTTCATAACCAATTAATTATTGTGCTACTCATAATCAAGTTATTATTGTGTTCTTCAAGTGATCATTGTCTGTTTCAGGTGTATTTATTTCTAAAAGTTATCATAAAGAAAGTAATTCCTGGAGAACTATTTGGAAATGGTGGAAACAAAAATATTTTTTTTAAAAGTATCCTTTGACTTGATTGTCTTTGTATGAATTTTGATATTTGTGGAAATTCTGAAAAGTACATTTTGAAGTCTAGTCTTCTTATATAAGTCATCTAGCTATTTCTAGAAGGATCTCTGTCACCACCGGTGAATGAATACAGCATATGACTATATATCTTAACCAAGATGTTAGATGTATTGAAGTATGTAAAACTAGGTAGATATGAAGTCTTGTATTTAGGTGAAGTAATGAATGGTATTAAAGTTAAATCATGTACATGGTTAAAGAATATAAAATGTCCAACAACCCGATGTCATATTCTATCTCAAGTCTTTCTATGGTTATTTGATGATTTTATTGCTCTAATTTTAAAGGTTGGTTATTTTTTCTGATGTTTCAATTCATATCTTTCATTTTTTTTTATACGCCCTCATGAAGAGTGGAGCATATTATATTATCATCACCCATGTCAAATTGTCCACAATTTCTCATAAACCCTTTAGAAGGCCCAATTCTTAATAGATTTTGAAGAAACTTGGTCTGAGTGTTTGCAATCACCCAAGGGTGAACCCAATAGAAAATCAGAAAAAATCTAATAATATTTTATATGAGATATTGCCCTTGTTTTTAAAAGTGTGTTAAGTTTCTAGCTGGTAAACACCCTAAAAGACACATTTCTTGCTGGATTTTGACAAAACATGGTAAAATTGTTTATTATCACCCCAAAAAGTTCAAAAGAAGTGTATGACTGAAGGTTGAATACTGATGATTGTTACTGTACTGCCAGATATTCCAAATGAAATGAAACGAATGGAGTTTTATGTCCTACTTTTTTGCATCATGTGGGCTAATGAAGACAGTTAAAAATCAACGCTGCCAGTGACCTTATATTACTTTGCCTGGCAAGCTATTTATCATTTTGTTGTTCCAGTCATTTTTCTATATAACTGAAAGTAATAGTTATAGAAATAGAATATTTTATTATCGGAAATCAATATGGCAACAGTTATATCTACAATCATTTCAAGGTAAGCACTCTAATCTGGTATTCTGCTGCAAGACTCTGGAACCATTTATTATTCCTGCAATGAGTTTTCAGCCATTGATTTTAGAATTTGCACTCATTAATTGGATTTAAATGTCTAAGCATATTGTGGAAAATTTTCCGACTGTGTTTCCTGTAATTTTGTTTATAACTAAAAACTCTGGTTAACTCTAAGGCTTTGACTGTTAAAGGTTTGGTAAAGGTTTTCAACATTTTTTATGTGTATCAGGGACACTGATAGCATCAATTTGTATAATTCCAATTATCAATCAGACGTCTGTTGTTCCTGCAATTCCACTAAAACTAAGTGTTTGATGACGTCACTAATCGCAAAATTTGCTTTATCCCATAAGGCCCTTTGCGATTAGTGATGTTATCAAACACTTAGTTTTAGTGGAATTGCAGGAACTCTATGGTTTCATTTGTTTGCAGCGTTTAAAGTTAAATGCCACCTCAAACTTATTTCAATGGTAAGTACATAACTTTAAAGCCACTGTCCAATACAATAATAAAAAAAATACAACTTCTAAATGTTGTGTTAAGTTGAATATTTTCTTTGTTATGATAAAGTACTATTATAAAACTTGCCTTTTATAAGATGTCAACAGTTTTTTTAATATATTTTCTCTAGTCAGATAGATATTAATATATTTTCTCTAGTCAGATAGATATCAACAATTTTTTNTAATATATTTTCTCTAGTCAGATATCAACAATTTTTTTAATATATTTTCTCTAGTCAGATAGATATCAACATTTTTTTTAATATATTTTCTCTAGTCAGATAGATATCAACAATTTTTTTTAATATATTTTCTCTAGTCAGATAGATATCAACAGTTTTTTTTAATATATTTTCTCTAGTCAGAAAGATTTCAACAATTTTTTTTAATATATTTTCTCTAGTCAGATAGATATCAACAATTTTTTTTAATATATTTTCTCTAGTCAGATAGATATTAACAATTTTTTCAATATATTTTCTATAATCAGACAGATTTCAACAATTTTTTCAATATATTTTCTATAGTCAGAAAGATTTCAACAATTTTTTCAATATATTTTCTATAGTCAGATAGATTTCAAGAATTTTTTCAATATATTTTCTATAGTCAGAAAGATTTCAACAATTTTTTCAATATATTTTCTATAGTCAGAAAGATTTCAACAATTTTTTCAATATATTTTCTATAGTCAGAAAGATTTCAACAATTTTTTCAATATATTTTCTATAGTCAGAAAGATTTCAACAATTTTTTCAATATATTTTCTATAGTCAGAAAGATTTCAACAATTTTTCAATATATTTTCTATAGTCAGAAAGATTTCAACAATTTTTTCAATATATTTTCTATAGTCAGAAAGATTTCAACAATTTTTTCAATATATTTTCTATAGTCAGATAGATTTCAACAATTTTTCAATATATTTTCTATAGTCAGAAAGATTTCAACAATTTTTCAATATATTTTCTGTAGTTAGACAGATTTCAACAATTTTTCAATATATTTATTGTAGTCAGAAGTAGAAAAGTTGTTGAGATTAAAGAAAACCTTGGGTATTGGTCATCTTAAGTTTTTGCCAAAAGTAAGATCCTGTAGACCAATCATTAATATGGGCAAAAATTTGAATTTTCCCGGTATATACAAGGTAAATTTTTAAAAATATAATCTCTCTGAAAGAAAAACATGTCAAAGTGACAAAAGAATTTTTTTCATCATTTTTTTTTTTTTTATAATGGAATTTTGATCCATAAGTTTTGTACCTGTATTGTGTTCTTTGATTTTCTCCAATTTGTTCCAGACTTGAAATAAAATACTTTCAAAACAGACTTGAATCTGGGAAGCCATCTTTAGAATAACGTTGTTTACATAAGTATATTGTTAATGTTTTGTAGACAATTCCTGTTAATAAACAGTTGTTAAATCTTCTTCATGTATTGACTTCATACAAGGTTAGTACATACAATAATAATCATACAAGTATTGTTCCATCATTTCTGTGAATCACCCTGTAATGACAGAAGACTATCATGTAAATAAAACTATTAGACTGATGATAATGGAGACAGTATACCCCAAAATTGTTTTCTGTTATGAAATGTCATCTCTATGATTATGTCACAATTGTGAAAGTCATATTCAGTCAAAAATTATAAAAAAGATGTATTTGTATTTAGGATAATCATCCAGAAGTAGTGGGATCCTCGGTTTTTGGACCTGATGATGTTTATTATAAGTTAAAACAGTTCATACAATATAGAAATCTACATGGAGATTCTAGGTTGGTTCTTTTACTTGTATACCCTCAGTTACAGGAGGCTGGTGCCTCTCTATATTATGTATGTTTGTAAAGAGTGCTACTCAATCCTCTATTCTTCAATCCTTGAATTCTTTATCAATCAGCTTTTTCTTGCTTACTCTTAAAACAAAGGATCTGTGACATTTTAACTCCTTAAATTTTAATCACCTATTTTTCTAGAGAGTTGGTTATTTTTTATCCTCACTTTGTAGAGAGTTATATTTTGTGAAGACTGATATTACTAATTGTTTTGATATGATCAGACCAAATAAGATATATAATATAATGAACCGTATTCTAAATCAGGTAGGTTTATTAAAAGATTAAATGAACCTGTTTGAAGGGTTGTGTTTGCATTAGTGTATAGACAATTTTGGTCCCCATTTCTCAATTAAACCTTCAATTTCTCAATTAAACCTTCAATTTCTCAAGAAAAACCTTCATTTTCTCAATTAAACCTTCAATTTCTCAAGTAAACCTTCAATTTCCCAAGAAAACCTTCAATTTCTCAAGTAAACATTCAATTGCTCAAGTAAACCTTCAAATTCTGATTATGTATGTCAAAGGTTTCAACCTTTACCCTTTCAGGATCCATGATCATTACCTGTCTTCCCCCCATAAATTATTACTATTTTGTGATTTTCTCTTAGGTTTTCATTGTACGGTAATCTTTTTCATGTCACGTAGAACGACTTATATTATAATTGTTATAAAGTGTTAGACGCCCTGTCAATTTTCAAAATTACCCAAAATCATGATGTACACTTAACAAGAGTGAGTCATATTTTGTATATTATTTTTCTAGAGAAACGAAGAGTTTATCACCAGGAAGTATTTCTGTGTGTTTACAGCTGGAGGTAAAATAAGAAGATCAATTCACAGAAATTCACAGAGTTTAAGTGACTATAATCCAGATTTCTTTTCCTTCAGTAAGGACAAAATAAAGAAATCAAATTTGAGAAATCTTATTTTTGTTGATACGGTAAGAAACCTTTGATCACTGAGCGTAAATAAGACAATACGAGGGTATTACCTTGTGTTAGGTTGCTTAGTAACAGAGGTTCTCTTGTTCGCTGTACAATGATTTATATGATGTAAAGCTGCACCAATTTTTTTTTTTTTTTTTTTTTTTTTGCAAAAAAATTTCCTCATTGCGCACTGAATGGCTCAGTTATTTACATCCCTACAAATATGGCACCTAATTTGGTGCTCATGGAAATAGTTGTAATAATTCACAGGAATTCAGAAGTTTAAAGGGTATTATAATAAAAATTTGCAATTCCAAGGATATTAGGGCTGGGTATAAATTAGCAAATTGAGATCGATTATCAGTGGCAGACTTCCAATCAATAATCGATTAATAATCGTATTAATTCAATTGAGAAACCCTGTAAATACTTAATTAAAAACATGCCAAAATTCTTATTTCATGGGTAATTTTGCGTCATAGAAGTATATACTTGCTTTGATCGTTTATTATAGTTTATTGTGGGTATGTTATATGATGAAGGGAATCTTTTGTGGAAGATATTACTAATGTTACTTTGACATATTATAGATTATGAAATTTGATTCTGATAATCGAAATTATAAATTCCTAGCGACAATAATGGATTATTTCAATCATTTTACCCAGCCCTAAACGACTAGGACATGATTATATTATTTTTCTATTCCTAGGTTGTCAATGATCATGAAACTTCCTGTATACTATTGAATCAACTCCATTGTTTATTATTCAATAATATAATCAAGGTAAGTCAACTATACTTCAACACAGATATAATTGTGAATGCTCTGGCACATAAACAAAAATGAAGGCAAGAAAGAACAATTTTTTACACAGATAATAACTTGGCCAAACAGACAGAACTGATTTTTTCCAGATTATCAATACCCATTTACACATGGGTCAACTGGAATGATGAAGCAAACTGATTTATTGAAGGTCATGAAACTTTCACATGCTTACTGAGATTAGAACCCATGACCATTATTTATTCAATGCAACCAAGCAACTGACACAATGTAGAGACCAGTGCCACAGCCTTCCTCGAAGCGATCATTTTTACTTATAGGGTCATTTGATTGCCAATCGAAATTAGATATTTCATTTCTTTTTTTGTTATCTCATCTTTTCATCTTCATCATAATCTAACAATTGATTTACCAACAGTGGTGTTCTAATGACATTATTCTCATCCAACTAAAGCTAAAAATGTAAGACCTGTGTCTCAAGAATAATGACATAAATAAACTCAAGGAGATTGCCATATTTAGAGTTCTGTGTATTTTTAAATTGAAGTCTGAGTTCTATGTATATTTTAGATTGGTAGAGTATATTTTAAACAAGAAGGAGGTATAAGTCAGAGTTCTATGTATATTTTAGATTGGTAGAGTATATTATAAACAAGAAGGAGGTATAAGTCAGAGTTCTATATATTTTAGATTGGTAGAGTATATTATAAACAAGAAGGAGGTATAAGTCAAGGTTCTATGTATATTTAAGATTGGTAGAGTATATTATAAACAAGAAGGAGGTATAAGTCAGAGTTCTATGTATATTTTAGATTGGTAGAGTATATTATAAACAAGAAGGAGGTATAAGTCAAGGTTCTATGTATATTTTAGATTGGTAGAGTATATTATAAACAAGAAGGAGGTATAAGTCAAGGTTCTATGTATTTTAGATTGGTAGAGTATATTTTAAACAAGAAGGAGGTATAAGTCAGAGTTCTATGTATATTTTAGATTGGTAGAGTATATTATAAACAAGAAGGAGGTATAAGTCAGAGTTCTATATATTTTAGATTGGTAGAGTATATTATAAACAAGAAGGAGGTATAAGTCAGAGTTCTATGTATTTAAGATTGGTAGAGTATATTATAAACAAGAAGGAGGTATAAGTCAGAGTTCTATGTATTTTAGATTGGTAGAGTATATTATAAACAAGAAGGAGGTATAAGTCAGAGTTCTATATATTTTAGATTGGTAGAGTATATTATAAACAAGAAGGAGGTATAAATCAAGGTTCTATGTATTTTAGATTGGTAGAGTATATTATAAACAAGAAGGAGGTATATAAATCAGAGTTCTATATATTTTAGATTGGTAGAGTATATTATAAACAAGAAGGAGGTATAAGTCAAGGATCAAGTATATCTACACTATTATCTAACTATTATTATGGTGATATGGAGAAAGAGATGGTGTCTATATTACCAGATGAACTATTGATGAGAATGGTGGATGATTTTCTCTATATAACACCATATAAACATAAAGCTGTGCAATTTCTTACTAATATTTGGAAAGGTAAAACAATTAAACTTTTCAATTGTCTTAAACAATATATTCAGAGGCTAAAGAGCTCAATTTAAACTGTCTGTATCACATATTATTAAAGAAAAACCCATCTTGGTTCCTCACTTAATCAACTTCATGTATCATGCAAGTCAAAAGTCTCTTACTAATATCTGAAAGAGGTAAAACAATTAAAATTTTTACTTTTCCTATGTGAAATATTCAGAGCCTGTAGAGCTCAAGTTCAACTGTCCATATCATTTATCAAAATTTTTTAAAAAGGTTGGTTCTCCTGCTTTAACATGATATCATGTAAAAGTCAAGATTTATGTCACTTCTATATCATAATTTACATTCTCCTATTGAGTTCCACATGGTATGTCATATTTTCAGTGATTTAACTTAAAGGGACAGTTACACTATTTTTAGGTGTTGATTTGAGTCTTGGGTATATGTAAATAGTCTTTAGAAGGACTAGAAAAATACCTCAAACTAGGATTTTCTTTTCCTATTTCTATATGTTATTTCTATATAGGGCAGGTTTCTAAAGAAAAGACTTGTCTTTTTTACTTTCAAATGCAGATAATTCTGAGCACACATGTATTTGAAGGCTCAAATTTTGATGGTGAGCTGTGAATACTATAACTGATAGGTTAAAAAATCCCTGTTTCTGAATAAAGTATGATTGGTAAAAAAGATGGTGCATCTGTCCCTTTAAAGTCAGTTTGTAGGAAAAAGAAGTCCTCATTCTTTTACAGGAAATGAAGAATATAATTGTTATGTTAATCCAGATAAAATAATGACCAACTTTACTTGTCTTCTTGATGATAAAACAATTTTACCATTAAAAAAAGAGGGTAAACCACAGTTTAATTTCAAAGTATTTTCCACCTCATACCAGTCTGCAATTGAGTTTATCAGCCAGTGATTGATTTGGAGAGTCTATATAGCTTATATAACTTAAATTTCTTATTTAGTAAATTAATTTTCAGAATAAAATATGAACAACTTCTAGATAAGATAGCTCTAAATTGACAAGTTGAGAATAATCCTTTATCCCATTGAACATGAATGAACATTTTCTTTTTTTTTTGTAGAATTTTGTTGGTGTGGATATGAAATAAATACAACTACTCTAAATATATCGTGGGAATATGAACGACACCAAGCTTTAGGTTAGTAAACTACTGTAAGCATAGTCATTGGTCGTAAAAAATTGGTTTAGGTTGACTGGCAATGCAAAGCATGTCATCTGTCACATGTACATAAGTGAAATACTTGTATCAACAACTTGACTGAAAACTGGCAACTGGGTTCCATGGATACTAACAGGTTCTGACTGGTGATAGAATTCAAACATGAGTAACTGATGGCTACTGCAAGTTTTCAATGGGCTTAGGTTGACTTACTGCAAATTCTTCCTAATGTTACCATTTTCTAGCTGTCCTAGAAGGGTAATGATGAAGGGTTTAGTTCTTCAGATGCACATTGAGTTTTGGTGCGATTTAGAATTGTTATTCTGTTCTGATGTTACTTGTTATTCTGCCCTGTTATTATTTTGTTATGATTTTTGTTCTTCTGTTTTGCAAGTTGTTGATTATACCTCTATTGTGTTTCGTTTTACTGTACTTGTTATGTTGTTTTTAGATATTAAAGATATGATGACTATAGAAACAGGAAGAAAGCCAGGATTAGCTATGAAAAATAAACTCATGGTGTAAGATAATCTTATACTATAGAATTAACAAAATATTGGTGTTCTCAGCTGATAGAGGTCAATTTCAGCTATTTGTATCACTTTGAATTAATGAGACTCCAATGGATGGTTTGTCTTAAATTTAATGTAAAAAGCAACTATGGAAGTAGAGATAATTTAAATGTTTTAGTCATTATTTAAATTATCTTCCTTGACACTGTATCATTTGATTCAAGGATGTTTTATATTTACTTTCAGATCTATTCGGCATAAATGTCATAGTTTATTTTTAGACGAGAAGGTAAAATTATAGATATACATTGATATATATATATTATCATCTCTAGAGCTTGACTTAAACGGATTATTAAGAGGTTTTCTAAAATTTTTATGTGTATTGGGGTCACTGATGGCATCAATTTGCAACATTCCAATTTTCAGTCAGAAGTCTGTGGTTTCTGCAATTCCACAAGAAAATAAGTGTTTGATGGCATCACTAATTGCAAAATATGCTTGTATTACATAAGGCTCTTCACAATAAGTGATGTGATCAAACACTTAGTTCTAGTGGAATTGCCAGAACCATGACAAAAAAACAATAGATCATCAATTTTTATCAATATGAAATATCAATATTTTGGGGCAACAGTAAAACATTACTTTTTTGTCAGATAAACAGTGAAGATACAGTTATAAGAAATATATCACAGTTATTTCAACTGATTGCTGTCAAGTTTCATTGTTACCATAGAAACTTACCATATAAACAACGTTCACACAATAATACTTGTTATTTTTATAGTAAGTATTGCTTTATATGAACATTTAAGAGGATGGCCTACATATACCAAATAAACAGTATCAAATATGTTGACTCTGAAATTCAAGCTGACAAATCCAATTGCAGGGGTACATCATGTGTCCCAAAAAGTGTGTGCATGTCCTTGGCTATTAACATGCGTAACTTAATTAAGTTTTTCAAATAAAATGATATAGAATTACTTCCAAGTTTTATACCCTTCTTTCTGTATATTTGGTTTTTATATCCTCTTCAATTGACACAAAGGAGAACTTTTTTAACAGTGAAAATATTTGTATCAGTAGCCTATAAAACATTTGAACAACATTGAAGAATTGATATGCGTTAATTATTTTTCAGATATGATTCTATCACTATGTAGTTATATGAATTCTCAAGGAAAATTGAAGTTATCAAAGTTAAATTTTTGTTCTACACAACTTAGTTTATCATTGATAGAGATAACTTGGTAGGATATTCTATTCTCTTCTATACTTCTTTTTCTTTTTCTTCTGATTTTAATTGATTTATGACTGTTGTGTCACAATGGATTAAAGGGATAGGTGTATCATTTTGGGGGATTGATGTGAGTCTTGAAAGTATTTTATAAGTCTTTATAAGTCTTCAGAAGTACTAGAAATGTACGAAATTGCATGATTCCTTCAAAAATATTTCAAACTAGAAATTTAACTGACTATTTCTATGGTGACGATTCGTCATTTCAACTTTCTAACGCAGATAATATCTGGACACACATGGATTTGAAGGCTCAAATTTCAATGAGCTGTGAACGCTATTACTGATTGGGTAAGCCAAAAAATTCCCGTTTCTAAGAGTAAAGTATGATTGGTCAAAAAGAATGGCATCTGTCCCTTTAAGGATCTCTTAATAAGAAGCTTAAGCTCTAATTCCATGTAAAAATAAGAAATGTAGAGACAAGATTTCTACAAGATGTGTCAAATGTTAAAGGTTTCTGATTGGTAAGAATTTTAAATGTACTGTTGCCATATTGCAGTTCAAATTCGGTTGCTCAAAACAATAAACAACCTTGCATAATTATTCCTACCATAATTCAATTGTCTAAAAGGCAGATGCTTGCTGAATTTGTAAAAGTTGTAAAAAAGACATGAGAGCAAGTACAACTTTTAAGATTTTAGCAGGGACATATTTGCATATGAAAGTCTTAGTTATAAAATATTTGATTTTCTGTTTTATTATTTCTATAGGCCTAAAATTTATTTATAATGTTCTTATTTACTTCATTATTTTCCAGGATTGGAGTCTTTAGTTTTATTAAACAACTAACAGTTTATCATGCTCAATATCATCTCTTATTGAAATCTCTCAGATCTAAATTCAAGTCCTTATCCAATAAACTGGTAAGAATTTTTCAAGCTAATACTGTATCATGTATCATAATACAAAGCTAGTACTGAATATTAAAATTATAGCAATTTTTAGATACATATTATTCCAAACAATCTCTTAAGGGGTTTTGGCTAAAGCCAAAATACTGCATAGAATATTATGACTTATCCTTGCAATTGCTTGTATCACAATTCAAGGCTATCATGTATCACGATACAAACTATTGTGTATCACGATAAAAGACTATCATGTATCACTATACAAGATTACATGTATCATGATACAAACTATTGTGTATCACAATACAAGACTATCATGCATCACTATACAAGACTATCATGTATCACAATACAAACTATTGTGTATCCCAATACAAGACTATCATGTATCACTTACATGACTATCTTGTATCATGATACAAACTATTGTGTATCAAAATAAAGACTACCATGTATCACGATACAAGACTATCATGTATCACGATACAAACTATTGTGTATCAAAATAAAGACTATCATGTATCATGATACAAGACTATTATGTATCACATATGAGACTAATTTCAAAATGATCTTTATCCCTTGATCAATTCCCCCATCACTTTATTCACTAGTGTTTTCAATCAGTGCTGTCCAATGGTGTCTTATTATCATTGTGAAGCAGCAAGTCTTGGCTGTGCATGTCTTAAATCCCATTATCATGAATTAGCCTCATTGCATACTTCTTAGCACCACCATTTCATTTTTAGATCTAATAAGGTACATGTACAATCAATTTTTAAAATTTCAGGGAAAGAAAAGGAAAGAAGAACTAGAGAATATAGTACATAAATATAAATTTATTTCACCATTAATAAACAAATAATATAAACTTTTAATACAATCTCTCTACAAGCAACAATGATACAATACAGGATTAGTGATGTCATCAAACAAGATGTATGGGTTAGTGATGTCATAAGTCCTGTATTGTAAACATTTTCGTGGATTGAAAGAAAAATTATTCAATTCTGTATAAAAAAAAACCTTTGGTGTATATATACTAAAACTTTACAAATGGCAGTGCATAAATCATAGCAGTAATAACATACATGAAGCAATGTCAACTTTAATTCCTATTTTTTATAAGCTTATATTTATAATTTCACTACTTCATTTTTAGTTTAAAAACAGGCCTCTTGAACACTGCTAGTCAATCAAATTTCTTCCCTCTCCAGTGATTTTGTGACGCGAACGATGGATTCCAAGAAGCATTAGACACTCAATGCACCTTTTGTTCGCGACACAAAATCCCAAAAGACATTTGATTTATTTTTAAGTCTTTAACACATATATATTTAAAACCTCTTTAAAATTATTCTGAAAAGGATAGGCTACCATATGTAATAATAACAATGTATCCTTACTACAAAAGTAAATAGTAAATAGACCATACATTACACATGAGCATCAAGATAAGAACATGAGTACCCAACTGATAAGCCTATCTTCCATTCTGCCCCTTAAAGACAGTACAACCAAAACACAACCTTCATTAAGTGTAGCCTATACCTTTATTGAGAGGAATACATCATGGGTGACTGCTCATAAAAGGGCAGATCAAAACCTCTTATTCTTTGTCTGATTGTAAATAACCCAAAAATCAGAAATTAAAAAACATGTATATAAACAGTCAGATTTAAAACCTCGTAAAATATTATATTATACGAGGTTCAATGTTCCTTTTTCTGCAGATGAAAACGAAAAAGTCCTTATACTATACTATTATACGAGTCATTGGTTGAATAGGTGTATTTAAATTGTTATACAAGGTTTCAATTTTCAAAAAATGAAAACCATGTATAGCAGTAAAAAAAAAGAAAAAAAAAAGATTTTAACATTATACGAGTACAAATACTTTTTTTGTCATACGAGGTTTCAAGCTGTCACCTACTATATAATATGACTACTGAGACGAACACAACCTTCACCCTGCTCTATATGTTATAAATTTATAAAATAAAAATCTATTTAGCTATCAGGAATGTTATGAAACACGAACAGGTTGCTCTGATTTTGTTGTAAACTTTGTCCAATACTCCATGTCGGGAGAGCTAGCAGGTAGAGGGACACAACTCTTCAGTAACTCAGGAACTGTGAGTCTATGAAAGCCACTGTCATTTTCCTGTGTCTGAAAATAAGAATGGTGAAAATTAAGAAATCAATGAGAATCCTAATATAGAATTTATATATATATACAAATATAGGGAGAAAGGTAATTTGTGTAGAGGGAATGGTCATAAGAAATATCAGATCAAACTAGCCAGCTGCCAGGAAATGTACCCCATAATTTAATTGATCTACAAGGAAAATTCAAAGAGACCAGAGGGATTTAGCCATTGTGGTCATCCATGGCTTCTATCTTTCCAATTAACATTTGACATCACCTGTGGTTCCAGTGGTTCTAGAAAAACATAAATTATTGCATTGACGCGATAGTGATGCCATAATCTACGTAATTTAAGTTTTCTTGAATTATAACCTTTGTGTAAGGGAAATTTGAACAATGCAGACTCTATACCTCTGTATTGGGCTTAGATGCTCAATTATATCTGCAATGTTTTTTGAACAATTCTTGCTGTTATGAAGTGTACTCTCAACAAATTTATGTTATGTTTTAACTAGATTGTGCTTATTTACAGTTTTTAAAATACTGTCTATAAAGCATACTAAAAGAAGATATCTAATGGGTGCTAGGGTCAGGTCAACCTACAATCTAAGAGAAAAAATAACTTTGATAGTTCCACTTTATTCCAGATAAAATTTATGAAATCTGTCAATAGGTAATTAAGGCAAGTAGCAAAACATAAAAGATAAAAAATTATTTCTTTTTCTTCATGGCAGCTCATTAATTAATTTTTTAATACTAGGTAACTTGATATTCCGGTCAAAAGCTTAAAATGACAGATTAACCAGTCTTTTATATGAAGTTGTGTTATTATATCATGCCTTCTCTGACCTCAGTAATTTTCTAAGATAATTTTAAAGTTTATTATGTTAAACCACAATGTTATTATAAGACTATGAATTATGGTTTTGATGATTAATTCCTGTCTTATCTGAAAAGTTTAATTTGGATATCTCTTTATTCATTTCAGAGCCGTAAAGTTTAGACTTTTAAAGTGTCTTCAATTGACACTATGAACTTTCTGAAAGTTTAAACTACAGTATGCACTAGGTTAACTTTTTGAATTTATGGGATTATTTTTTTTTTAAATCAAATCGAAACCATAAATTTTTATTAAAAATGGTATTCAAACAGTAATCCCAATGTGAACTCTTTCTAAAAGAGATGATAAACTGAGGTGCTGATTTCCATCAGGTGTTCAAGATATATTAAAGGGACACAACATCCATTTGACCATTCGTACCTAAGCCTCAGAGAAGGACATTTTTTAGCTAAGCTAATCAGTAATAATAGTTAACAACTCATCTTTGAAATTTGATCCTTAAAATCCATGAGTGTCCAGAATTATCCAAGTTTGAACTTTAAAGACAACTTGTTTTTGCTTGAGACTTTGCCATTTTTGGGGGAAAAAAAAGGGTTTGAAGAATATTTGAAGGGATTATGCAATTGTCGTGCAGTTCTAGTTCTTCTGAATACATACTTTACATATATACCAGATCCAAATCAACCCCAAAAATGCTGAACCTATCCTTTTAAGCACCCCCTAGTAGTTCAAAATTAAAATAAAAGCAGCTATTACCTGAGATTTTGATTGGTTGTTATTATTTTGGTTTCTAATGGCAACAGCCACACAATGGTCTCCTAACATGGTTTCTTCAAATGACCATTGAGGATCAGGTTTACCTTCTATTTTAACAGTGGTATCATAAGATATTTTACTGGTAGATAAATCTCTTGTTGGTAGAGTAAATTCTAATTTTCCAATCTCAAAACCAATGCCTACTCCTAAAGCTTTAACTATACTTTCTTTCAAACACTGAAAACAGTTTTGTCAGGCAGAGTAACATAAGAATATTGCAGGTATATTACAATTGGTACTCTATAATTTGATAGTATACAATAAACTAATAAGATAGTGGACCACAGCCATATATGCCCACCACGAATGGTAAATATTCAAGATTTTGGGGCAAGGGCAATAACTCTGCTTCTAACGGTCGAAAATAGCTCAAATTCGAACTTGATCTTCGTTTTATGAATATGTATACACATACCAAATTTCATTTGATTCCATAAAAGAATCTAGTTTTTAGAGCCTTTACAAGCAAATGTTGACGGACGGACCGACAGACGGACAGGGGTGCCGGCAATATACGTCCACATAGAGAGATGTGGGCGCATAAAAAAGGATCATGACCAAAAGCATCTCAAACTTAAAAGTGAATCAAACTGGGGTCTCATTGGAACTTACATGAATTGAGCTCAAGAAGCAAGCAAGGTAATTACCTTGAAAGAAAATCTTGACTTGAGAAAAATGTATGTAAAATTGAAGATTTGACTTACCCAATGTCTATAAAATATTTTCATCTGATCAGACTCTTTAGAATAACTAGCTACTGTTTTCCATTCATTATCTGTTAAATGTCTTTTCATTACACCAAAAAACTTGGATATAGAGGTACCTCCTTAAACATCAAATATAAAAAATGTTTTGAAGCTTTAGGTGAACTTTTGCCTTTTAACGTCAAACAAATCAAACTGATGTATCTGCTGTTCGAAAAGTTTTTCAATTTTGTAGGTAAGCCACCATCTTCACAATATCAAGCTATTACGATTACCTTGACTGCAACAGCAATCTTTCATGTATCACAGAAGTTCTAAGTCAGTTTAATACCTTGTCTGCAATAGCCACTATTCTTGTATCACACAGCGCAATTTGTTTGGATTGTACCCCAATGAATACAACCAATCATAGCCCAGACAGACTGATAACAATAAAGCTTATTGTTTAGAGACTTTCTGTCAAGGACTGTGATTGGCTATAGGGCCTATTTACTGGGACACAATCCAATCAAATCCCTGCATTTCGTGATACGAGAATAGTAGCTATTGCAGTCAAGTTATAAGATGAAGTTCATAATAGCTCCACTTTCTGCAGGTAAAGCAAATTACTGATTACATTAATGTGAAACGATTATCAACTTCATAATGTGATCAAATTTTCTATTGGCTCTGCTTTGAAATTTCACATAAAAATTTCTGATTTCCAATAATTTTCAAAATGCACATCAGGCCACATATTCTCATAACGGTCTTAGCGCTAGGATGTCCTAGAATCAATGTTAGTAGATAAAAATCTAGGACATCATAGCACTAAGATCATTTCAAGAATACGTGGCCAGTTTGTGTTTTAATTCACTGTCTAGTAAATTTTCATGATTTAGGCCTTTCCCTCGAGTTTAACCTGTAAATATTGACAACCTTACTTTGTGATTGTGAATCCATTACATCAATACCAACTTGATGTTGTTTTTCTGCTGCTAAGACAACATAATCTCCTTGATGTGAAATATTAAAGTTGTAGTTGCTGAATTCTGGTGGCAGATCATTTAGTAGTATTGGTTTCCCCTTTTCAGTACGTCCCAACTTTATATCAGTATATGGAATGCCTAATATGTGTGATGTAGCTACTCTGATCAACAAACGACCTATCTGAACATTAAGGAATAGAAAATTTGTTAAGGTATTTATTTGTGCCTCGAAAGCTTATAGAACTCATTTTCAGCTATCTAGACAACTAATGACAAATTCTCTTGCAAATAATCAAAAACAAAAAGTAATCACTTCCATAATTTCTATCATCGAATCTTCCAGTGGAAATTCATAATTAAGCACCTTGCAAAAGCATACACAATTATATCAAAATAAAATGTAATCTTTCTGGTTTTGTTCTGTCCAATAGAATAATATACTTTACCATAGAAGACTTGGAATCCTTCCTGAATACGAATCGACCAATTCGTTCTTTTTCCTCTGTTTGTACACATTGTCCTGCCAGAATCCATTCTGATTGTGAGGCACTCCAGGCTTTAGACCTGACTGCCAGTCTTAAACTGTTTTTAGATAGAGAACTGAAATAAATAAACAGTCTTTATCATTTATTCATTTTGTCTCGATATTTTCCATTCTATTAATGATTGAGAGACCAGTTGACACATTGATAAAATGATTCTGTCTGGTAACACTAAATTAAAAAATGCTTGAATTTCAAGATGTATATCCAAGTTACAGAATTCAATAACTCGGGAAAAAGCATACAATTGATAACAATGAATGAGGATGATGCTTTTTCAGCTGTTTAGCTATTCAAAAATTTAGCTACCGGTATATTAATATGTAAGTTTACTATTAATCACAAAATATATCATCAGCTCATTCTAAATTCAAAACTGAAATGTCATTTACAATTCTATACGATTCATTCCTGGACATTACGACGATTGCGTTATAAAATTTGATTCATCAGCTGGGTTTAGATGATGCTATTCACATTATTTTCTTCTACGGTAGGCTATATTACCTGATCATGTCGTTGCCAGCATTTTCAGACATAGTTCAACAGGCTATTCTGTTTATTAATGTTTGGTTAGGGGGATATTTGTTTTTCCTGATATTCTACTTTCAGGTTATCGCCACATTCAGTTTCCGGTTTCTAAAAATATCTGGAGTCAGACAACAACTAGTTGTAGGCTTATCACGGTGCGTCTAAGAAGTGAAAACGGTAAAAAAAAAAAAACTCATATAAACTATTGACGATATTTAAAATCATTCATTTGAACACCAGTCAAGCCTTGTGCTATTGTATGGTATTGCGGTATACTAGGACGATCGGTAAATATATACATTATGTTCTGCTTTCTTATCACATCATTAATCACAATTTCTCAATTACAATTACCAAACAATTAGAGAAGACAGTCAAGTCGATGATCAGTTGATATGAGATTTTAATGATGAGATGCTATCAGATTGACCCCCTTAAGCCTGAGTTCACGTGGGCTTTACATCAAATACTACCATTTTGATTGGTCGGTAGGGAGGGTTATGGTAAGGATTTATTGAGTATCTCGAGGGAACAGTTGGGTTCTCATTAGATCTTATCGCTTTAAAAAGTAAACAATCTTCATCAATTTATCTTGTAAAATCTTTATTACCGACGTCTGTTTAAAATACCCCAGTTATGTCCCTTTGATCAATGTTTCAAGTTGTCTCAGAGAGATAATCTATGTGAGATAATCTTCTTGTTAATCGCTCTGTTATCAGTTACGAATAAACTAAGTTTTGCAGTGGATATGTGTCCAGACGTCACATTGCAACTTACTAATTACTGAAGAATTCTTATATTATGGGACTTTAGAACCGTCGAAAGATAGGCCTACATTTAAAATCAGACGACACGCAAAACTTATGAAAGTGCACCCCTTTGCCAGTGCCTTCTGTCGGATAGTAACTTGTTACCTTTCAACCACCCTAAACTTTGTATGTTTATACAACTTGGTAAAATAAACATTTACTGTGGACAGTAAGAATCAGATGATAAAATAATGATCTTATTAAGGTTGATAAATTGAGTAAATAGCTACTACTTATGGTGCAGCAAGAATAATGTTCAAAGTTTACATATCAGCAATATAATATTAGATACTGAATTTTATGCTTCATATTATTCTCAATACACCAAAGTGTATATGCATTCATGAGTGCCAGAGTACCGAGTGAAATAAGAACCAAAACTTGGCTACAGGATAAACTACGAAATAAGGAATGGGATATATTGGCTATAGAATATACAAAGAAGAAATTGCCAGGATATCTTGGTTATAGAATAGACTACTAAGTAAGGGCTGTGATATCCTGGCTATAGAATAAACCAAGAAATAATGGCCAGGATATCTTTGCTATAGAATAGACTACTAAGTAAGGGCTGTGATATCCTGGCTATAGAATAAACTAAGAAGTTAGAACTGGGATAATTGGCTACAGAATAAACTAAGAAGTTAAGGACTGTGATATCTTGGCTATAGAATAAACTAATAAGTAAGGGCTGTGATATTATGACTAGAAAATAAACTACGATAAGGGTTGTGATATCTTACTTATAGAATAAACCAACAAGTAAGGGCTGTGATATATGGGCTACAGAATAAGCTAAGAAGTAAGAACTGGGATATCTTGGCTATACAGAATAAACTACGAAATAAGGATTGGGATATATTGGCTAGTAAGGGCTGGGTTATCTTGGATATAGAATAGACTACTAAGTAAAGGCTGTGATATCTTGGCTACAGAATAAACTCAAAAGAAAGGACTGGGATATCTTGGCTATAGAATAGGCTACTGAAGTAAGGACCGGAATATTTTTGCTATGGAATAAACTACTAAATAAGGGCTAGGTTATCTTAGCTACAAAATAAACTAATAAGTAAGGACTGTGATATCTTGGCTATAGATTAAACTAATAAGTAAGGGCTGTGATATCACTGACTACAGAATAAACTAACAAGTAAGGGCTGTGATATCTTTGTTATAGATTAAACTAATAAGTAAGGACTGTGATATCTTGGCTATAGAATAAACTAATAAGTAAGGGCTGTGATATCACTGACTACAGAATAAACTAATAAGTAAGGACTGTGATATCTTTGTTATAGAATAAACTAATAAGTAAGGGCTGTGATATCTTGGGTATTGAATAAATTAATAAGTAAGGGGTTGGATATCTTGACTACAGAATAAACTAACAAGTAAGAGCTGTGATATCTTTGTTATAGATTAAACTAATAAGTAAGGACTGTGATATCTTGGCTATAGAATTAACGAATAAGTAAGGGCTGTGTTATCACTGACTACAGAATAAACTAACAAGTAAGGGTTGTGATATCACTGACTACAGAATAAACTAACAAGTAAGGGTTGTGATATCTTTGCTTTGGATTAAACTAATAAGTAAGGAAAATAAAAGCAAAGGACGAAAAATTTGAGAACAACATACCTTATAGGGACAAAAATGCCGCTCCCTGAAACGGTCAAGTGATTGATTAACATTTGTCTTGTATCCTGATTTTATCTCAAATCAAAGCTGGGGTTTTCGAACACATTCTGTGATACGATAGGGTTGGTCAGATGCACCGAAAAACGATTTATAAACAAAACTACAAGTAAAAAAATTTAATGCTCTCAAGTGTTCTCTCCTGTTGTCTGATTTTTAACGACTGTAGGCATATAGGACTGATCCACGGTACAATACTACCTTTCGGATACCAGAAATAATTTCAGAGAATTGAAAAATATTCTTAAAAATACAACCAAATACATGAACAAATAATGTCTATTTTACCGAATGTAAGAATAAATTCTAATTTAAATATTAGCATAAGGAATGAATTTGTCTGCTCTTGTTCACAAGTTTCTTCTTTGAAAACATAAAGGTATCAAAGAATAATAATTCCATATGCATGTTTTTGTGCTTATCATTGTCTTCTGGGTCCTATCTTAATTTTCTGTTCAATAAATATTTTTTTTTGTTAACAGGTGATTAAGTTGTCTAACAATGATTGTCTTATATCTGGTATACATTTTGATCTATTACTGGTATCTCTCTTCATAATGAAACTCGGTGTAAGGTTCGTCTATAAACTAATCATAAAGATCAAGATTGACGTCATTCGATGTAGAATAATATATTTTTGATACCTAACCCTATATCAAATCTCTTATAGTTTTAAAAACAGAACTCATGTAAACCGGCAAAATACAAGCGAAGACAAATCTTTCTCGTCATATGATAGCTTAATCTAATTAGAATATTGGATTGATTAAATATGTTAATTTATTTAAAAAAATAGCCCTGCTTTTTCTGTCTCCATCTGTTATTCGAAACAAATTAATCAAATAGAAACATCGAATATTATGTCGAAACATGGGGAACTCATAGAATTAGAATTATCATCTCTTAACGATAGAGATCACCATTATTCCGACACGCGATGGGCGGTATTTATACCTTTTACTTCACGCGTTCTGATATTCTAAATGATTGGCACTTCATTTTCAGGAATGGCGTTCCACGTGAAGGGGCGGGGTTAAGTTATTATGGACGTTGAATTCTTCAATTATGGGCGTTTTGATTGGCTAATTGATCCTTGACGTCATGGGGTTTACGGTAGTTAGAGAATTCCCATGGCGTTATCTAAGATTCGTAAAAACAGGAAAACGTGGAATAATATAACAGACAAAATTTTGACCAGAACCAGGGAAATATCTTGAATATTTCCTGCGACTATTTTGTCACTTCTTATTATATTGTGATTTCTTGGATAAGCGCCATTTTGGAATTTCATCAACTCGGAGGAGCTGAATTTTTTCCAAATTAAAAGTGACTTGTGAAATTTAACAGAAAATTGAGCGGAATTGCAATAAAAATTCAATATTGGATCGTATCTGAATAATTTTGTGTGTGAACTCTGCGAATTAGAAAATGAGTTTAAGTGTTGGTCCGTATGCACAGTCATACCCGCACCCGGGCATGACCCACGACATCTACCAATATCAACAAGTGCGCTACCCCGAACACCCTGATCCGGGATATTTTCAGAACTGGGTTTTAAACGCGACGCAAGATTTACCAGTGGGACAAGAACATCATTATATGAGCGGAGGAACCCCTTCACCCACGGATTATCACCATCATCATCCGCATCATCATCATTATGCCCAGTACGATCCGAACCCACATCGTCACGTTAAGCGCAAAGGAACCGCAAATAAAAAAGAACGAAGACGGACACTAAGTATAAACAGTGCGTTTTCAAATTTAAGAGGATGTATTCCGAATGTTCCCACGGACACAAAACTATCCAAAATAAAAACTTTGCGGTTAGCCACAAGTTATATTACATATCTTATGGACGTTCTGTCAAAAGATGACCCAACTCTAACTCAAGCAGGATTTAAAGCTGATCTCTCCAAAAAATCTTCTTCGCACTCTCATAATGCAGTGAATAGTTTAACAGATAAACATATTAAGAAAGAGTCGGTGAGTTCACTTAACAATATAATTGTATTTTTCAATGAACATCGCCCATGAAGACGCTTAGACAGTTACTTTCTCTTGAAGTAAATGATCCCATAGTAACTAGTGTAGGTCGAAATAATCTGGAACTTTAGTTCGTCATAGTAATTGTTGGAATCCTAATGCATGTTTGTGAAAAAATAGTTTTCCATTAATGTTTGCCAATCAAGAGTGACAATCAGATACAAGTTATCACCTTCTGCACTATTCAATTTTAACAAGCAAATCAAGCGACTGTGTTAGGGAAATACATGGATATCTATTGAGTATTTTAAAATTATCATCAATGTACATGTATATAACAAAGATAATGTATTTTAATATATGGGACGGGTTTACAATGAACTGAATTGAATCTTAACATAGTGTTTATTTCTTGATATATATATATATTTATAATTTATAAGTTATCAAGTACATCTTTATAAAGAGAGAAATGGGATTAACTTTGAAATATTACCAGGATTTTCACAATCCCTTTCTGAAAGATAAACATGTATAAGTAGGTATAATTTATTAATATCTACAACACACAAGTCACAATTTCAATTTTAATCAACAAACCGTTTCAAATAATACTGAATCCAATCGCATTTATAATAATTATAACTAAAACTTTTAATTTTCTGTAAATATATTATACAAGTTTATATAACAAAAATCTTATATAAAATTCTATAAACTGTTTATAAGAAGCACCATGTCAACTGATAATCATCAATAAAAAACTTATAACATATTATAAAACTCATTTATATACACTTTCTAAACAGGTTAATATGGAATATTTATTATCAATAAGTTTATTGGTGCAAAATATAAGAAGAATAATGTCAACTGATAGTCATCAATAGCAAAATACCAATCTCATTAATGTAAAATTCTCTATTGGTTTATATAAACTGTTTATTATCCATTAAACTACACGTTAAAAGATAGTCATCAATAGCAAACTTATAACCTATTATCAATCTCATTAATGTAAAATTCTCTATTGGTTTATATAAACAGTTTATTATCCATAAAACAACAAGTTAAATAACAGTCATCAATATATAGCAAACTTTTATAACTTATTATAAATCCCATTGATAACCAAATTATATTAATAGAAGCTTATATTAAATATTTTTATCCATAAGAAATGAATATTTCTCTGTAAATTGGTAAGCCAATCAAAGCAACTGATAGTTACATAAATCAAACTTATAATCCTTTATCAATTTCATTGAAATGAAAAACTTTATGTAAAAAAGTCTATATAAACTGTTTATTATCCACTAGAAAATCGTTTATATCTAAAAAAAAATATGAAGCAAATCAACTGATAGTCATCAATAGCAAACTTATAACTTATTATCAATCTCATACAATACTATATATATATTATAGGTTTTTATAAACTGTTTATTATTCATGAGGAAATCAAAATGTTTTACTTGCTAATATGAGCCACTGAAGCAACTGATAGTCACAAAAACCAAGCTTATAATCAATTACAAACCTAATTGAGATGCAAATACTGTTTCTCATCCATAACAGAATCAAAATCGATTTCTGTAAAAATTCAAAGAGCATCAAATCAACTGATAGTCTTCAATAGCAAACTATAATTAATTATCATAAACCCCTTATGAGGGTTTTTACAAGTTTATATTCTCTATGCAGTAAATGTACATGAGCAATACAACAAGTTTGTCTTTCCTACTGAGTCCTTTAATTCCAACCTATATATGAAGATCCCTAGTAATATGATAAACATGGGCGTATAAGAGTTCACAACTTTCATTTAATTACAAGCAAACTGTATGTTGAAAGATTGTGGAATCTCTCATATTGGAAACCGTGCTTACATAATTCCCCTATGAAAAATGTTGAAAAATTTCCAATCTACTTCTTTCCGTGTATTAAGACATTGTACCTACTAATATTGATGCCATATTAACATTTTGCCTCGTGGTGTCTATTTAAGTAAAAAATAACTTTCAAAATTAGGAATTATTACATTTGAATGTTTTGATATTTTTTCGAGGGAAATTTTGTTTAGCATTCATAAATTGAAAGGAATTCAAAGAAAATTCCTTAACATGAAGTCTTGGTCTACTGTCACTTATAGCCTCTAAACCCGTCTCCTTTTCCCCATAAATGTCATTTAGATTTGAGAGTAAAGTATATTTTAAAATACACCGTATAAACAACACAGTGGGAGGTCCGCCATTTTCTTTTTTAGATTTTTTAGTCTTTCATTTTATATTCACTTTATTCCTTTTATATCAATTAATGTGTTTATCTTGAAACGTAAATGATAAAAAGTTAAAGAAAATGTTCAATAAACCAATTATTTTTAAGGGATCTTGGGCTGTTTAAAGGGACATTGTGGTCTAATCTTCTTCTCTGCCAGCTTCCTTCATTCCTGATACCCATATCTTTTTCCTGAATTGGGTTGGCGTTCAACAGAAAATCTAAAGTAATGGACAATAATCCAAATAATGAACAAACGTTCGGTATGGGCGAGAAGGGCAATTATGGTATTTGTACACATTTGGTCTATATAGCTTTTATCGATCATTTCATTGGTTTAAAAAGCTACTGGCATAGAGCTCGAGCTGCATAACAAATTCGTCAGATTACCCTGAGTAAAATCACAAATCGAAATATCTATATCCACAATATCAGCATGTTGAGCAATTAACTCAGCAAATATGGTGCAATTATACAGCACACAATCTAGTGCAAAGAAACTTCAACTAATTGCATAGCGACCTTGACATTGCTATTCGTTTCCGCTGTAATAATGCGTAAAATTATCTGAATACGTGTAAATTGTCCACCTACAACCGTAGTAACGAATTTATCTTCTTAACAGCCTATTAAATAACTGCATACAAACATTATGAATGAAGAATTTGTGGGAAATCTGACGTTACATGACGTAAATATGGCGTATCCTTGAGAAAATCTCTTCATATCTCGCGATATCCCGTAGAGAACATGAAGATAACGGAGGTATATTTTACGCGAGATTGTCTGAGATTATACGAGTTTTTGTGAGATTTAAGAATATAAATTGTCATAATTTGTAAATTTTTGTCAGAATTATCGACATAACGGTATAAAACTTTTAACATGTAGATAACTTTAGAAATTATATAGACTATATAATATTTTTTACTAACAATTTAAATTTTTAATCTTTACGTTTGTCAACAATTTATTGTCTTAAATCGCGGCGGGTTTTTCAAATTTTTATTTGAATGATGCAGTGTATATCACTTTCTTGTGCATAAATTCACACCCCCGATAACTTCAAATCATAAAAATGTACGTTTATTACCGTATAATCTATGAAGGTTTCAAAGTTATGATCATAGCATATTTTCGACAAGTTAAGGAATATATTTGAGTTAAAATTGGCTGCAACAATATTTTAGCCACCCAGAACACTTTTGAAAATTAGAATTTAGTTCGCCTTCAACTGAATAAAGATAAACTACCTTAACCCGACTAAAGTAAGGGTAAAATAATTATCACTCCTTACCATTTCTTAGATTTTAGCCCATTGTTTATGTAATTTAATACGAACCAGAAGTAGGCGTCAGAGTATTTACAAAATATAAAGAAATAACTATAGAGAGTTAATTATGTTTCTGGCAGTGAAAAATCGAAATTTTGAATGCATGATTCTAATACAATCTGTGGTCTTAGATGAAAACTGATACCTTACCTGCAACCCCTCTCCATCTCCCAAACACCAATGTAAAACACTGGCCAAGGCCAATGAAATAAAAATAAATAACCAATTGGCTTAACTATAAAGTATCGATAATAAATATTGTGTACATATTATAAGGCAAGAGCTAATTAAAACATCAATTTTCAAATCAGTATTTCACAACTACACGTAAAGCCTGTTAGAAAAAGACATGCGAAAACCATGTTACATTGCCTGATGTTTTTGTTTTGACCAATTCCATTTGCATGCTAACTAGCCTATTTGGTGCCAGTGAGAAATATTTGTCAATTATTCTGAGTGATTTAGGAATTAATTACCAAAGCGACAAATGTAACGATTCCCGAGCGATATCAGACGACAAATGTGCGACCGTCAGCAACAACTGGTATGTCATGCAAAGAATAAATCATAAATAAATACAGTTTGGAAAGAAATAACAGCAATTTTCAGAACAGGCCCGTAGCCCTCCGAAAATAAAGGCTGACCTATACCGTCACTGCAACTATTGCCCCTCCGGATATATTACTTGTAATTATAACTTTAATGAAATGACACTTTCTTAAGTAACTGTTATAAAATGACACTTTCTTCTGTAACTGTAGCTGTAATGACCCACATCATCGAAAGAAAACCGGATTTAGAATGTTTGGCGAAATCGAACCCCGGATCACCAGGTTTTTTGAGTACCCCAAAACGAATCTGATGATACTTCAGGTTTCAATATCATAAGTTTAAATCTGTCTTTTATTAAAGTGTCCTGGAACCTGCCTTTTCTCTACACTTAAATTGGTAAAATTATCTGTCTAAATAGGTCTAAATATTAATGTCTTCTTCAAAGAGATTTTTTCTCTAATGGCTGTCAACACTGGTTCAGTTTTATATTTTAACCGATTTGTAATCTCGTCATTTAACGTCACCAGGTGGGGTATGTATCGTATAATGGCTTCTGTCTCGTGGTTTTGCATTCTGGTATATTATGTTGTCTGAGGCACGTACTCCTATTTTAATTTATTTAAAAAAAATACGAAGAAAGACATTACATTACAAAAGGGTTGAATGAATGGAAATTTGATGACGTTTCAAACATTTTTTATTTATTTTAATGCACTTCATGGCTAAAAAGATATCTCAGCAGTTGTTAAATGTGATTTTTGTCATATTATGCTTTGATTGAGCTTTATTTATCTACCTAGCTCCTGTTCAATGCGTTCGATTAATGTACTCTCAGAGTCTTATATTATGAAGATGATGTAACCTCCATTTCTAAAACTAGCTGTCCTGATGAGGATTTTGAATTCCACGCACGGGCATGGTCCTGTCTAACATTCAGTTCAAGGGGACAATATAATGAAAGAATAAAAAAAATACACAGGCAGACTATGTTGCTGTGATCAAGTACATGACCACAAAAGATGGCCCAATTTTGGATTATTTAAAAAAAATTATTTATTTATTTGACTTATTCTATAGTCAATCAAATTGTTTGCCCAATTTTTACATAAGAAAACTACGAGAAAAAAATTGTATGAATTCCATGAGCTATTTTTGAAATATGGCAATATGCTAATTGTTGGTTATTACCGGATATCCGAAGCTACTTTGTTGATTATCCAAACGTTAATTTATCATAACTGGAATCATATAGACATTTTAACCAATCATATTATCGTATCAATCGAATACCGAACTATCAAATATCATAATTTATCAATTAGTATCGTGTGCAAACTTATCCCTATAGACCGGAAAATATCTCAAGAGAGAACATATCCATTCTAATTTACTTAATTGAAACAAATGAGGTTTATTTTCAGGACTGTGTGGATTTTTCTCTGAACACCGCTATGATCAAAAGCCATCCCATATGCTTGAAATATATTATGATTTTGAATTTCCGCCATGTACCAAAATATGCTGTTTGTTGGTTTGTTGGTATTTTTCCTAATGGAGAGATTGAGACAGTTTCAAAATTACAAAAATCCCTTATGTACACCTTTAAACGATGTATATCAAGATTTGTTATCATTTCTAAAAGTTTTATTGTATAGGAATACTTAGTTTATAAACTTCATTCGCTTATAACTTTTAACACAACAGTCCGGTTTAAAGATCTTTTCACCAAAATGTTCAGTTTAAAGACTGTTTTAAAACTAACTGATATCTCAAATTATCAAAAATAAATAGGCACATACATACACCTTTGAAGAGTTTTGCATAAAAATATAGCATAAGGAGTCTTTTCCGTAAACATCTGTACCGCCCTGTATCTTATCCTCATGGACAATAAAGTTGGCTTTATTTTGACTCAATTAAACTGATGAGATAATGAACAACTTCATCAAAAGATACAATTTAATCAGTTTTTAGTGTGACATCTCTCCATAAAAACATCGGAAATACTCATTAATTCAATTATGACGGTGACGGCAATCCATAATTCGCATCTGGAACGATCAGACCACAACTGAAGTTCAAACAGAAACACACGTGCATTGCCGCGCACTTGACGTTATTACGCGTGCAGAGTACAGAAATGTACAACTATAGACTCGATTAAAATGTAATTGTATTATAACCAGTCGTAAAATAACAATTGAATTCCATTCTTTTGTCCTCCAATAAAAATACACGTGCGCGACAGCATGCAACAGATTTTAGGAACGTCGTTTGTTCTGGTCTATGACCTCAAGGGGTCAGTAAGTCGGTGTCAGAACTGTATCGTATTACAGACAGTACATCTCTAGCTACTGAATATTCAACCCTCTGCTAATTCAATAAACTAAAACAATGACTTAATCGTGTCACACTTTAGATTATAGCTAGACGTTTCCAAGATAAACGACTGGATTGTAATGAAATATTCCTATGTAAACCAACTACTACATTTCATTTTATTTTCTCTAAAATTACATTCAATGGTTTCGTGAAATTGAATGTAATTAAAACTTAGATGACAATCTCGTTGATCAAACCATTACCCCATGACTTTACTGATATTATAAATACAATTAGTCCAAATTATTCACCTTGGGTAACGTAAAGTAATAAATTTTTAAAATTTGGTCACAAACTAGGCACTTTATTACATCTGCTTTAGTCGTAACATGAAAAAAAAAATGAAATCAACAAAAATGTGTTGCTTTTCCTATGCACTTGGTCAGAAAATATAAAATAGACCTTTTCTTTAAGCAAGAACAAGAATGAAATGGAGGTTTACACAGAACCACTTGTTAACTAAATTCTCAAGAACACACTTTATTTTCGTAATACATCAAAATATTCAGGATGTATTTTATCATGATTCTCATAGAAACTTCTCCTGATATTAGTTTATTTATTTAGACCATATTAGAATTAATGACGTCACTGATAGAGGGCGACGCTATATTAACTATATCCTCCAACCCAACTCACATTTGACTTGATATCAAAGAGTTTTGGAGTGGAGAGTTATCTGAGGTCAAGTTAAAATTAATGAAAACACGTTGATAAGGAAAACTAAACAGAAGAGCTGCTTAAAATTCCCTCTGTATCACACATATATATATTTAACTGTGGTTTACTAATCACCATGATGAGCCAAAATGAAAAAGAGCAAAAACTGATATACTTCCTAAATTGTAGGCCTACCAACTTATTTCGAGAATTCCACAAAAACATCTCTATCTATGGATGATAAGACTCATTTACAGAATTGTCTTTTCATTCAAGATTTAAAAAAACAATCAATTTCAAAAGTGTTAGGTGGTCAATATGTTTTAACTCGGTAGTAAAAAGTCTACTATTGACATGTGTGTTTTTATTTTACTTTTTACCACCGACTAACCACAAAATATGTTCGTCTTTGATGCTGTAAATATTTCTAGTGAGAGATTGCACACTTCCTTTTGAGTCCAATAGCACAAATGGTCCACGTCTAAAATAGAAATAATTGAATGCCTTTCTTGTGGAAAATCAAATCATTTTTTCAAAATTGAATGCCTTTTTGTGGAAAATCAATTTTTTCAATATAAACATAAACTATCCGGTGAACTTTTCAAAATTAATTTATTAGATACACGATGACCTTCTTTTAAGATCAAACATAGAACTGTCATCACCTTGATTTAAAACATCATATTAAAAACATGAACAGTCTTAAAAAATATCGTCCTTCCATTTGGTTGTCAAAGAGCTATGGATAACATTCTTTTAACGCCGAGTCAGTCTTGCTTTTCGATATAAATGATAAAGTCAGTCCTAACTTTTACTACCAAGAAAAGAGTATTCTGTACTGCCCATGGTTCAGTGACTATAATTAGTTGGTATGTCTACTGTAAACAATATGTCATCAGGTCTTTACATTGCAATAAATCTGCCCAATTAAAGTTTCAAAATAAAGTTCTGCCCTAATGTTTGACCAGTATCATATTACATACATACACATCTTTATGACCTCTCTTACAATAACTTTTCTTATTGACCTTCATTCAATTTTCTTAGAACCCTTCTATAAACTCCTTGATTTCTTTTGTATCTTGTTTTGAAATTATTCAATGTAAATTGGCGCATGAATAGACTTCGCCTATGGACCCCACTGAGGACCCCACCCCACCCCACCCCTAAGTGGGCCACAGACCCAACGCTGCGACTGTCGCTTTACTCGGTATGAATGTATGTCCATAATGAGTTGCTGTTTCTGTCTAAATGTATTTTACTGTAATGTAAAACACTTTTAAACCTCGGGGACCCATCGAACATCTATGGCGCTTCAGCAATTTCAGTCATGAAAAGCAGCGATTTATTTCATTTACTTACTTACCCTATTTTACACTGCTAATTTTATGAGCACAGATTTGAAGATTTGGATGCATTTCCTACAAGAACTTATTCATAAAAATATTACTTGGTACTGTCAAATTATGAGTAACAATCTATTTATCTGTTTATTTGAATAAATACGTTAGCCTCCAAACTTTTTATATGGTTTTGAAATGCTAAAACTTTGCAGCTTTTTAAAAATTGCAAAACTTGATCACATATAAAAGTGTGTTTCTATAGTGATCAGATTTGTTTGTTGATATTCCTGATTGATAGGATTCTGATTTCTGAAATTTTCACGACTATCTTCTTTTCAAAGAACAGAGTTTTGCTTAAGAGAACCAAAATTTCAAATTTAATCTAGTGAAGAAGGGCTCTAGACATGAAACATGAAACCTAATACCAGGGTGCCAAGAACAGGTCAAGTTATTGTAACTAGTGAGGTATTATCAATTGGTGACAACGTGCAATATAAATTTGTATCATATCTGTCAAAGAGTAATGAACCATCACATTCCAGTTTTGGCTGTAATGGCCGCCAAGTGGTAGTAAAAGTTAGGACTGAAGTGAGAGAAGATTGTGACTAAAATCTGTCTCCCAGGGTTCAACAAAGATATATGTTTCTTGTTTTTTTATATCCTAAAGTCAATATTAATTTTTGCAGTTGACAGAGTAATCCTGGGTCCTTCACATCCGTAGAATCTTTTCTTTTTTTAAAAAAAGGATTCTTTTCATAATTAACTATGATAAAACTATATACACTGTAAATTAAAACGCACTGTCACTTTAAGAGTGTGTCATGACCACCTTAAGAATATTTTCCTTCTAGATATAAATAATTGTACAGTTCTAATAAAACTTGATCTAATAGGTGGAATTACGTCCCAGATGGAAAACGTTACCAACTCAAGTTATCTAGATTATTTTTAAATATTCTGAGTGAGGGGGATGGGTGATGTTTTTTTCATTTTTTTTACTCTTCTGTTCAAGGCATCAATAGCATTCTACTAGGCAATAACACAAGCTTGGGCTCTAATATTAAAATATTTTACCACTAACATTATTTACACTAGATACATCAAAACTTTAAAAACAAATAGACAGATAGTGTTAATACTGTTAGTCAGAGGGGGTGCAGTGATTAAAATCCGAACACTATATATATGACATGACACTATGTAAAAACATTTATCCCAGCTTGTGCCTCACCATAGCGTCCTTTTTTCACTAACTTTTGTTACAAGGTCTACCTCCGTGGGTACTCGTCTTCGTTCTTTGTCCGGTTGCGTTCAAGGTGTAGCTAATTTATGCTCAAATTATTCAGAATGTATTGGATTGAACACCATGGAGCTATATTCCAAATGAATGTAAAGTTTACTACGATCTGACAACAATTTACAGAATCCGAAACAATTCCGTTGAAAAGGAAATCTAGAGGCCTAGCATCAATTTGCAAGATATTAAGTTCTATAGACTGAATTGAATATTGTTAGATAAATTTAATCAAATTAAGCAGAAAAACATAAATAACTTTATCTTTAAAATCCAAATCGCACGAAAACTACCCATATATTATTATATCTCGTTATTCATCGCAATATCTCGTTAAACATGCGAGAACCTAATCCCGCAGTGAATGAAATGCTGTGTTTATATTTGATAAAAATAAAACTAATATTTTCATAAATATGGCTGAGGAGATATGTTTTATGATAACCTTTGACTAAAAGATAAAAGTTTATGAATTAATAAATTGAAGGAAGTTTTTCTCTCTTCGTGAGCTTGTTTTATTATCGAGTAAAACCCATTGCAAAGGGAATTGTATGTTGTAACCAAAGGCTTTGATAGGCTATACAAATCGCAGCTCAATTTATTGTCTTTTGCAGAATACGAAATTGGTGCTTGATAAAATCGTCTTCACAAAAGTTCAATTCAGCTGCTCGTCACTAAACGATGGCCCTTTAGGTACACTGTTTTATTCAAGTTCTCAAAAGACGAGAACATTGCCTATCGGAATTTTCCATTTTCATTTTATAAAAATAAATAAATTGATGACAATCGAAGAGAGCAATTCTCAAAAAAATAGACATAAACCGTTAAGATAATTTTTAAATGAAAACCTTACAGAAACCTAAAACTACTGCATGTGCTAGATTTTTTTTGTAAATTCTTTTAAATTATCTCATTTACAAGCCATTAAATGAAATTAAGTTATTTCATAAATTTTAAGAGGGGTATTTTTTTCTGTGGTTTTTGAATTCTCAATTTCATCATGTTATGAACTCAGTGGGGATGCTCGTCCGTCCGACATTTTCTGCATTTTAAATTTAATTCAAATTGACAGGCTCTAATTTTAAAGGCAGATTACAAGTTTCGTTCAATTTTCGAATTTAGACGCCCCAAGAGACGAAATTAATATTTTAGTTGTTTTTTTCTGCAGACGATCCTATACTTTATTAACTTCACGTCGTGAAAATATTAAAAAATAAACTTTTTAATAAAATGAATTGAAAGTTTCTTTACCTAAATTATACGGCCTGCTATTTTATATATTTTCGCTTCTTATAATAAGACGTTTTCAAATTTGTACGCTTCCATGTAAACAAATTTGTGACGGTGAAAGGGAGCCGTTCTGTCGGGATGTATAATTAGACCAAGATAGATTTATGTTTTAACTGATTAATGCCGAAAATTGATAGTCAAATATTTTATAATCAAATTAGTTATTCAGAAAAGGAGGCGCATTTTCTAGTTTTTCCCAAAGGATTTCAACAAATTTGTGTTCTTTGAGATCAAATAATTTAGCAACATGATTAGCCGATATTAATTGTTTGTTCGGTAACGAACTGTGGTACAATAATGGTATCTATTATCCTCAAACAATTAACGGTATATGCGTGTCCAGATACTATATATATAGTGCAATTTTTGTAAAAAAAAATTTGTGCAATAGAGATCTACTAAGTTTGTTATTATTAGAATGTGTTGTTTCAAATGAAAGACCTACTTTATCATGAGTATTTCATTCAAAAAAGATTTTCATTACTTTTATACTCGATGAAATTTTGGTGTAAAAAATCTGATTTGTTTTTAGCATTTCGGCTTCGGGATGGCCATAAATGGAAGCTCAGAATATCCGGATAGTAATAAATATATTTGTCGCTTTTATGCACAACTATGGTTAAATACTATTATTTTGGCGAAGTAAGAAGGGTAAAGAATGTATTATGTATCAAGATATTGATATTTAAAGACGTATTTCTAATGGCAACGTCTTTTCTCTTTTCAGGAAGGCGACAGTGACAGCGCGTCATCAACCGGAAGTGTTTCAGGTAGTGTGTGTGGCAGTTCTGCAGACGAAAAGAAAAATAATATAAATGGGCGAACGGGTTGGCCGCAACATGTTTGGGCCTCGGAGTTAAAACAATGATTCAAATCGAACCCTATTCAACTTGACAAAGTGAATTATCATTTTATAATAATACTGATAATATTCATATTGCACGTGTGGGGCACGAGACACTTTGATTTTGTGATCTTTGAGCACGCGCACTGACCTGACTTACTACGTCACCGTAATTAGTGTCACGTGATAGTGTTATAAAGAAACAATGGGAATTAAATCAGGTCATTTGATGACCCCTTATTCACAAAACAATAGAATTTGCATAATCAGCTAAATTCATAGCGTCCCATTCGCCTGTAAGGTGAAAATGGTATCACTAATGTCGTATCATACGTATAGCCTCATCGTGTTGTGTGGGAACTGGTACACAGAATGGGATGTGATGATTTTTACAAAGAGACACGTCCATGGTTCGTCTCAAAATACTCGATAAAGTGAAATATGAAAAGAAATTGAAGCTGACTGATCCTAATAATAGCATACGACCATCGGTACAATATTGTGCCTCGTATATAAAGGTTTTCAAGCCAATATATATACGGTTTCTAAGGCCGCAAGATTAGGTGAAAGGAGGTTGCATATTTTAAAACAACGAACCGATCCTCAAGAGCACTGGCCGTGGTATATTGGTATTGTTGATATATTGAACGCAATTTGTAGCTCTTGTTATCATGATTCAGTTTTCAATGTAGAGAATTTTTCATTCTAACGTTTCGGAATATGCGATATGAAACGACTTTTTCAAGATCACAGAGATCAATGTGTGCGAACGTTTTAAGAATATGAAAAGTAGCTTTAAAGTTACAAAAATGTTAGACTGCGATGGTCGTAATGCGAGGAAACTGTCAGTTAAGACATAAGTCTTATTGACGATTATTGACTTTTGTACGAAAAGTAAACTGAATTTCAAATACGTTTTTTAGAGACAAAATTAGCATGGCAATGCAAAGTGTAAACTGAATATGTGATAGTTTAGATTGTTTTTAATGTTTTCTATAATTGTTTTTCACTCTCATTAGTATTGTGTTAGATCTCTTTGTATTTTTTTTTATGTTTACAGACCAAATTGTGTAATGCTATATTTTACACAATAATGAACATTACACAAAATACAGTATTAAGTATGAAAGGGTTTCCGTGTAAAAAATACTTATGACACAAATCCTCCTCCATAGCTAGTGTTAGGGTGTATTGAGACGAGTCTCAATGAAAGCACTGTCCTAGGTCACAGAGCAATAGATAAAGTGTTATAACAGTGAAGTGTCGCAGGGTGACATTAAGTGTTTATTCTGCCAGTGTATATGATACCACTAAGCATTCATTTCAGCTACCCCCATTACTTTTCAGAATATAAAGCGGCCTTCCCCTTAACACGGCTGCATTATGTCGTTTATTACAGAGGCCTTTTGAAAACAGACTGTCAAACGTCTATCGATATGTTGATATTAATTTGCATACGAACAGGAAGTCCAATTTTCATTCTGAAATGGATTTAATAAATACGCGTATGTAGATGACTATGTCCATTTTATGAAAGGAAAGTAAAAGTAGAACCTACTTGGAATCATATTTCTTTACAGCGTCTACATCAATCCACTAGTTCGATCATCCTAATATTTATATTCATGATATCTTAGAAATATTTTCATGAGTATATTTCATTAAGTTTATTTATATGAACACCTTTCTAATTCTCCCTCCTGAGTGTTTTTTACTCAATATATTAAAATCTTGACGAACAAATATTAACATTATCATTATCAGAATCCTTCTCAAATCTTATTTTATTTATTTATTCATGGTCAAAGTGGAGTGTATAAATAACCCAAATGGAATCCATTTCAGACCTCATTTTAACTCAGTATAATTTAATATCTTGTGAATTAAGACGGGACAAAGTGGTTTCAGATCTTAAAACAGATAAATTACCCTATCTCCTCGGGTGGGCATCATATTTCACTATCTTAACTGACTGAAGATTACTCTTTAATGTTGTTTACGTACAGAGAGAATTAGGGAAGGACAACGATTTCATGCACTTAACTTCTTGATCTCATTACATTTCAAAAATGGATGCTTCGTTTGGTGTTTTTTCTCTGGGTGACTCCGTTTGACATCCATAATCTGACTAACATCTTCTTTTTGGATTATTTAATATTCAACCAATACAATGTTATGTTCATTATGTATGTAAACTAATTCTGGAATGTTCATTGTAAACATTGTTTGTATTGTTTAACACGATTAACAAAAGAATTTATTCAGATCACGCATGACTTTCGATTAACCTGAAAAAAATTTTAAAACCACAAACGAAATAAGTAGATTTTTATAGTAAATTCATTGTGAAAGTTGGTATAGTAAAAACTATCAGTGTCCAAGACACACATAGAAAATGTTAGAAAACCTCTTTTAAGTAACTATTTATTTAACATTTTCAAAATTGAATTAAAAAAAAAAAGAAAACAATTTCTTTTTGGTTTACGGTACGAATCGCATCTTCAGTTTTATTAATTGCTTCAAACCTGCTTGCAGAAAGGTGCACCTCCCTCGCAATAAACACTTCACATTTTCTCTAGTTAAACCGACATAAATTAAGATAATGACCCCCCGCAATGAGCTTCTTAATGATCATACTAATCACCTCATCTCTTCAAAACTGTGATCTACGTCATCATCTTGTGCGGTCCGAGGGGGCACTACTGTCGTGGGAGGGTTGATCAAGATCATCAAGACGTGATATTAAAAGTCAAAATGCATTGATAATAAAATGTCGTGATATTCGAGAAAAGGGTGGCTACTCGAGGTAATGGCGCTTATCGCTAGCCTGACGTCTGAACATGGCGACATTGCAGAACAATGCGACGTGACGGCAGACGAAAAACTGATAACAAGAAAAAAACACTTAAAGTTAAAATATTTTGGTATTTTTTCTTTGATTTCTAATCTCACAAGTTGTAAACTCTCACTTCATTACGTTTATTTTCTTTTATGTAGAATTAATTGTTTTCCTCTTCAGCCGTGTCGTTTATATGAGTCACTAACTAGCTATAATAATTTTACTTTTTATGCCAAGAAAGAGACACGTAATCGACAAAGGTTGTTTATAACTTGCATAACACTGAAGATTTATTAGGATATATTTTAATAATTTATTAAAATCATTTAACTCATTTTGGTTATAAAAATGGGGACTTAAGTTGGAAATATGATGCCTGGATTTTCAACTTCTGCTTGCATCTGGTGGTATCTATAAGGACAATCTGGTCATTTGGACCTTAGATTACCGTTGACTAAAAGATCCAAAATGCTGCCTGTTGCCATAAGTTGCTCATGTCACCGACCTAAGAGGTCGATTGTAGTTGATAGTATTTGACTGCTAAGAATTTGATAGGATGCTTTATATTGCTAGGTTACCAGAACCCCTTAAGATATAAATATAAAACGAGTTTTAAAAGTTTCCCATATTCCTGAAAATGTCCGCCAGTTTCTGGAATCCTTTTGGTTCATCATCTGACAGGCACGAGCCAAAGTTTCCGGAATATTTGAAAGAGTAACTATTTGTATTAATTGAATTGTAAAGCATAAATTGTCTTAGAGGAAAATATGGTTATTTCCGTAAATGTGCCAAAAAATGTTTTGTGTTTTATTATATTTGTATTTTTCACCTTTAGACTGCCATGTTACAATTCACTTTAATAAAATATTGAAGAAGTAATATTGCTTGTTTTATCTATCCGTCGTTTATGTATCAAACATGCTAAAAAAACCTAGACGAGGTATATTCTGAATGTGGTAATTTCCGCGAGTGGCGATGTTTTTCATGAATAAATTGCGATATTGAGGACTACCATGAATACATCTCTCCATGAACATAATATTGAAGGCACCCACCGGACCATGAACCAGTCTGCATATATTATGATAGTGTGTGTATTTGCTCAACTCCGAAAGATCGTAATTACAATCATGATGATCATGTAAATTAACATTTTTCAACTAAACAGAGAGGATAAGGGATCATAAGCTCCTTGAATACTGTCTCAAGCACCATAATTGCTCCCTTGGATTAACTATGTATTAACCTTTAGTAAAATCTATTTCTAACATGGAAAGCTTGAAAAACGATGTCTTTTTCTCTTGCATGACTACTTTCGCTAGTTGAAAATATCAAAGTCAGTATTCATCTATTCCGAAACTGGCGTTATAGTTATAAGACGACAGGTGTGCCATTTTTTGACCAATCATACGTTAGTCTCAGAAATTGTAATTTTTAATCTAGGCCAATCAGTAATAGAGTACAGAGCTCATCGTCGAAATATGAGCGTTCAAATCCAAAACTATCCGCGTTTGAAATTTAAAAAGACGACTCGTCATGTTAAGATACCCTATGATATATACAAAATACATATACAGAAATAGTAAGTAAAATTCCTACTTTGAAGTATTTTCTAGGACTTCTGAAGACTATTCAAGACTAACATTTCCCCCCCCCCCCCTACACCCAAAGAAAAATGGGGTACTCGTTCCTTTAACACCCAAGAATTAATTTTAAAAAATCAAAAAATCATAATATTTTAGTCAAATCTTTATCCTCTGATGACCTGTAAAACCAGACATCGCTATTTTACAATGCTGAACAAATACCAGCCATATAGAATAATCTCTATAGTATCGATATTCCATAGCGTATATAATTGTGAATGATTCTAAAATATAACAGGATTGTGTCAAAGTTAGCTTTTTAGAGGCACCCAATATATATTTCAGTTATCTTGAGTTTGGTAGAACTGATCACAAAATCCACATTTTCAATTGCATTATAAGGTCAAACTTTTATCAAACTTTTTCATCTGGAAAGCCACCACAAAAAATCCGCCAATTTAAGCTTAAGTTTTAGAGCAGTGGTTCAGCCTTCACACCTCTGGAGCAATCACGTGGACCTTTCACACCCCAAAAATTTGTTTAATCCACATTTTCAGCATGAGATGATGTGAGGTGCTCTCTCAACTCAAAATAAATTCTTCTCCTACACAAGTTGGCCACACCCCTGACACCCCAGTCCTACACCCCTGACACCCCAGTCCTACAACCAGGGCAATAGAGCTATTTTACAAATTATTATGTTCCAGATGATACATTATATAACCATTTACTAACGGAGAAATAAAAGCAAATAATGCTTCAAGATTCAATGAAGTTCAGTCGTTTAAAACTGATAGCTCTAGAACAAAATACATCTTGGGTCTCGGCAATTAATGATAACTTTCGAATGTTACATTAGCATAAATTATCATAATTCATTCATTGTCTTTTTCTTCAAAATCAGCACTGACATATCTTAGACGTGTTTCAGGTAATGTTTACATTTCTATATCGCTCTATAATTGATGTAATGAGCACTATTTTCTTATTGAGTTTTTATTTATATATGGTAGATACGTTTGGCGATTGATCTGAAGACAGACCAACCAACAGACCACCGGGATTATTACAAATGGAAAGTCAATTTTTATCGACAATCTTTAACTCGAGTTATTCTTTGCCTTAGCAAGTGCCAGAAAATTATTGTCTTTTGGTGCTATGTTTTAACCAGGAAACTTATTTTTGATGATGTTAATCGATTAATGTCAGAAATTCGAAGAAATTTGCTGTAAAAATTAATTTGGGGAAGTTTGTGTAGCAAGTCTTGGGAGTAAATTAGCTTGTTTTTATGGTCGAATGTAATTGATTGGGTAGCCATTATAAGATATTAAGCCATCACAGACAATAAAAGTTTGAGGAGTAATCGGAAAGTTGATTCAATTAGCCAACATGTGGTTTATATCGCTTGTCTTTTATTTTAAATTAATTCTGACCAAAAGCCTTCCACAGTCAATTTCCATACTTCAATTTCGAACATCCAGTGCCCTGGTATTGATATAATGTTATTCAAGGGATATATTCCCATAGAACTTGAAACATCTTTTACTGTGAAGGCGGGTCATTGACAGAAATTTCGGTGAAATTGAATTGAAGTGGTAATTTTGACACGAAAACCGATATCTAAACCAGGCCAAGTTCACTCTTGGAGAATTTTTTCCAAGTCCGAAATTTAAGATTTGCTTGTGGCAATAACTTTTGGACTTCGATCAACGAGGAAAAAAGGGTCTTCTCTTCAGACCTTCAAGTACAAAGAACTGTTATATAAACAACGTAGGCAATTTGCTTGGTCTTATGATCTTCTACATCATGAAATTTGGAGTAATTATAACTTTAAAATTCTGAAGACTGGTCTTGACGTTCGCGCAAGCTCATCCACCATTATTATGCAATTAGCGCCCCCTTTCGGCTGGTATCTATGGTAACAGGGGAGATAATGAGGATTAATGACAAGACAAGAGAAGATGATGGTAGGCCTAGCTTGGCGGCAATTGGTGTGATTGATAAGCAACCAGAATCAAATTAATTCTGAATGATTTGGCGAGAAAATAACAAATTGACAATCTTCAATTTTGATTTAAAAAATTTCTTTTCATGAATATCCAGTAATCGATGTTATTTCAAAATCTTCATCTTCATTTTAATTTATGATTATGCAATTTCTCACACACGATAAGATTCTTGTTTTCCCACAAAAAATAAAACTCTTCGGCACTGTTATCATCAGTATTCGACATACACAAATATTTGATGTAGTAATATATAAAAATTTCTTCAAAAATCTGCGAATATGATGTCAAAATTGATAAAAGTTTAGCACTAAAACATGTTAAGCTTAATTTCTATATCGCGATTGAGCATTATTTCAAAAGTGAGAATTTTTTGTTATTGTAAAGCTTTGATATCTTTTTTTTTTATCAAAATATCGAAATAATTTCAAATTTTAATAATTGTAATACTTTAAAATATCATAAACACAAATATCTTAATTAATAGTATTACGGCTTAATACTGTAATATTTTAATAAATATTTAATTTGTAACAAAATATTAATTAAAACATGTAAAAACTCATGCACTAGCAATATATATGTTATTCTTACATTTCTTACAATAAAAAATATATTCATTTGATATTTTATTTCACACAATATGAACAACTTGTTTAAAGACATATAAAATACGAAAAAAATCACAAACATCTATCTGATAATATACACACTATAAAGACACGCATATTCATATATTTATAAAAATACATATTTCTTTTATTTCTGATACTATACAATTAAACATAAACACAAAAAGGTGTATTATAATTATTTGATATTTTTAATACATATACAATTCATAAAATATTTGATTAACACATAAGGATCTACACATGATTATATACACACATTTTTAATATTAGAAAATAATTATTTAATAAACACATAAATATCTACTTATAAGAATATAAGATATTTTCGTTATTATATTTCTTAAATTTCTGATGTTTTCAAATTTGATAAGCACATAACACATTTTCGCCACCCATTACAACTTATGACCAATATTCCATACATTATTTTTCATAACAATAATCATTGTATTTAGGTGATTTTATGTTTCAAAAACACAACACTTTGATGCAGTAATAAGGGCCAGAAACAAACAAAACTTGTCTTCAGTTAAGACATAATGTACAAATATTATATCAACCACATCATAATAATATTCACAGTAATGTGATCGATACGATAGAAAATAGAAGAAACGAAAAAACAAGTTTAGGTGCAAACAGAGGTGCGATGTCCGGTGAGGTGTGCTATGCTGAATTATAAATAGAGTATGTGAACTCCGTATGATCGCTTCTTGAATTTTGTATGGTATTGATAAACCTGCATCGTACACCACATCGGGCACTCAAAAGAAATACCCAGGGAACACACACACACATAAACCTGTTTTTTTTCCGAAATATACAGTATACTGACGAGACGTTTTATTTCATTATTTCTTCGGTTTCTTTTAGATTTGAAGTCATTTCACAAATTCCCCAATTTGTATATAGGAACACCTGCGAATTGAATAATGTGGAAATTTAAAATGAAATGATAAATGAATTTAAAGTAATTTAAACACAGCTCAGACGGTTAAATTATATCATGTAAACTTTATAACATTTCGTTTCGTTTTGTATACGTTTCACAATTTAAAATAATGGAATTTCTTGTCATGAGCCGCCTACTGGATGATTCTAACGTAGTTTTTAAACTTCCTAAAGAACTAGGTTAAACATCGATTTGAATTTTTCATCTGTCAAATTCTGTTTTGTTATTTCTAAAATTTCATTTCGTTTACTGGTACTAAATAAGACTTTTTTGTTTTTCATTCGCGAGAATAGATGATACAAATACGAATTTGCAAACTAAGACATATTTCATAAATTTCGTGGATTAAAATATATTATCCATTAAGTTAATCTGAACATTAATAACATAGAGTTCTAGATGTTTTCGATCTTTATTTTTTCAGTTATCCATAATCTGAGGAAATTGTTATGGACAACAAGTTCTAAGCAACTAAAATATTCAACCAATCCAAAACTCTGTTAAAATTATGTTTATCATTTGTATTACACACTAAAATATAATTGTTTTTTTTTAATTGGTAAGCATTAGTAATGATCAATCCTTACACAATCTTGTCAAAATTGGAACACAATCTAAAGATAAACTTCTACAGATCATGGATGACAAGTGTAGTGTGGAAACATCCTGTATTTTATAGTTACTGAATTATATTCAATGGAGTTTTATTTTATCTGAATATTAATTCATGTTTTTTCTACTCAAATAATTATATATATATGTAGGCCATCACAAACAGATACAATCCTATATCACAGCAGCTGACAATTGAACTGAACACAATCTGAATAGGGATTTCTTCAGACTATGGATGGCTCAACTAAATGAGTGGGGGCCAGTTACTGAATAAAGTTCAACAGAGTTTTATCTTAACTGAATATTACTGTCATTATTTAATCTACTGCAATAATTAGACTATCACAAACAGCTAACAATTGGACTGAACACGATCTAAAGATAAATTTCTACAGATCATGGATAAAGTGTAGGAAACAGACCTGAAAATTATACTTACCGAATAATGTTCAACAGAGTTTTATCTTAACTGAATATTACTATCATTATTCATTCTACTGGAATAATAAGTCTATCACAAACAGCTAACAATTGGACTGAACATGATCTAAAGAGAAATTTCTTCAGATCATGGATGAAGTGTAGTGAGGAAACACACCAGAAAATCATACTTACTGTATAAAGTTCAGTGGAGTTTTATCTTAACTGAATATTACTGTCATTATTTATTCTACTGGAATAATTAGACTATCACAAACAGATCCTATCGTATATCACAACAGCTAACAATTGAATTAAAGGAAAGTTGATAAAATATAGTAAATCACATTAGACATTGGAGAAGTACAGTAACTGGACTATCTTCTCGCCAAGATAAGACTTTCTCTTTGGCCGAGATAAGCTAAAAATCTGAAGGTTTCAGACTATCAGGCGTCCACTCACCCTGTCTAATGACCTGCCAAAAATTTGTCATGATAATTCTTCCTTATCAGCCTAACATTTAATACTTGAGACTTCAGTTTCCACTGACCATAGCAACCTGCTCGTAAATCTTTTAACTTCAAGTGTCTCTTTTTTAAAAAAGAAATAAACTTGCGATGCCTTTCGTATTATTTGACCGGGTTTTGTTTGTTAGTATTTTTGTTCCGATGAAATTTTCCTTCATTGCACACTGTTTAGTTTTGTAATGATTTTGAATAATCAATACTTATGATATAGTCGGGCTAATATCAGTATAAGTTCGAGGCTGTAACGTCGACTGACACAGTCTCTGTATGCCATTAGGTGTGATGCAAAATGTCCCTGAACACAAGATCTGTGAAGCTGATCTGCTGTAACAACAGTTGTTGGTTTTGTCGCAATATTTGATTAAAAACAAACAAAAATATTTTTGCTGTCGAATTCGTAAAAAATGACGCCGGAGACCTCAATGCAACCAGAAATATTTCCCAAGGATTTTATTTTAGAACCATCCCCCATGAACATCAAGAGGAACTGGATATGACTAAGAAAAATTAGGATTGTGTTGCGACCCTACATATCGTCAAACAAAGCTCAAAATAATCTCCACAGCCAAGAAGAAGCGGTATGTGTAAAAAAGAGCATCAGCTGTACATATTTTGGAGTGCAGAAGAGTAACAACAAAACATAGTTGGCAAACACTTTTAAGATGTTTGAGTTGGAATGTTGTTTCATTCATTCAATACCTACATTTGCTATGTTGTAAAGTTTACATTGTTAACATAATGTGGAATGCACAACTAAACGTCTTTTTGATATATTTTTGTTTCGCGTATTTAGCTAGTCGATAATTTTAATGGATTCTGTCGGTTTACTCAAATTCCGGACTTTGCTTCACTATTAGAAAACGAAATGAGTAGAAGATTTTTAATCAAAGCGTTAATGGAGATGGGTAATCTAGTGATACTGTTGACGAAATCTGGGAACACCAGACACGTGCCAGAACACAGACAAACATTTCGTTTCTTGACCTTTTGCCATTCTTAATTTTATGGGGGTATAGAATATTATCTGTTGGTTTTTAACTTGGTATTAGTTTGAACTTTAACAAGGCATGTAACCTACAACTTTCTACTTGTTTTACATGATTTTATTGTTTTGATTAGGATGAGAATTAACCCCACCCTGCTTCAAACTGCCACTCTATATTCACTCTATATCCACTCTATATTCACTCTATATTCACTCTATATCCACTTTATATCCACTTTATATTAACTCTATATCCACTCTATATTCAGGGTGGATTTCATAACAGTAACAACCTGAAAGATTTTTTTTTGCTTTACTTTGCACCTGCCCTGGATCACTGAGTTCAAAAATGGCTTTCTATATATATGTGATGATTTATTTTTAGAATTACAGGAACCTCATGATGCAATGGCAGCTATTTATAAGCGTTCCCGATACACAAACATATTTCAGCGAATCTGTTTTGATTCCATAAAAACTACCGAATGATACGCCATTAATTAAAATGGAAGAATATATTATTATTTGAATAAGCATGGCATGAAACGATATTTTGAGAGATTGGGCACTATTTCCAATGAAGGATTGGTTTTGTTGGAAAATATATTTAATTCATTTTTTAAGTCTCCAGTCTTTTTAAAACTTAAGACACAAAGTAAGGAATGTTTTTCAAAATGTATGACATTTTGTTCCAAATCATTAAAATAATTAGCTTGATTAGCTTTATCAGCGCCTTTTTATGTGAAATTTGGACTGATTGGGAGAACATCTCGATCAAAAACCAACCATTTTCTTTCATCTTTCCCTATCTAGTCTCTCGAGACGTCTAATCACAGTAATCAAAACTTAGAAAACTACAGAGAAATGAAGAGAACTTTTGATTTTTACCACCCAAACACTCATCTAGATTACTGATAATAAGTGAGGGGATAATACATTCGGGAGTTCCGCGCCATTTACTCGTTCCGCTTTTGAAATCCAATCCAAAATGTAACGAACCAGTAATATCTAACCTCATGGGAAGACTCTAGCACGCGCATACTGGCAAACTGTGACGTAATTGTTAATCAGGGATGAAATCTCGTAATCAGCTGACAGTTAACGATATTAACGCGAGATCAAAGTGCACCAGAGGACAGACAAGGGATTCGAATAGCCACTTTGAAAGGAAAATTAAGCAAATGATATTACATGTTACTAATACAATGAAGATGATAAGCGATATTAATATGCTGTAAATCTAATTGTTAACCTGTCTCAGACAGCCAAACTAAATTTGCGGTTTGAAATCATTTAGAATTTCATACATACAAATTACAACTGACAATAGATGATTCAAAAGATATTGCAAAATTAACTTATTTGTGACTATTTTGAAATTAATAAAATTTTGCACCCTGTGTGATACTTTGTGAAAAATAAATCGATATTATAATTATGTATTCAGAGAAGGAACACTACAATATACTCTCCGACATATTAAATACTTTTTATGCTAATGATGGTATAATTTTAGCAACCCTCTTTCTCCCTGCCCTTTTGGGGTTTGCATGCCTATTTTTGACTAATTTTTAGATTCGCGAATCTCATGTCTGAAATAGCATTTTGAGAGATTTACAAATTGGATGAATAATTCTAAAAAAATTGTTTTCTGTGCAGTGACAGTGGTGCGGTTGTTGATAAAGGTAGTGATCTACTTTCAGTTTGATTAGCTCAAGATATTCTTGAATTTTTGTCCAGAAACTAAGTATTGGCCAGGCTTTTATGTGACATATAGGAAAGTTTTCAACGAGATTTCTGGAAAAAGTTACAAGGTTGAATTTCGTAATTTAACATGGAAAGAGATGGCAAATAAATAAGTCCATACACGGGAAAAGGGAAGTAACTAGATAACCCATCCGTTTATCGTGGTTTCAATCATAACAGGACTCACTCCACTAAAACATTTTATGCAAATGATTGACTCACTCCACTAAAACATTTTATGCAAATGATTGTATAGGAATGTAGTCCAGGCTATTTTTAGAAATCTTCTTTCTCTCTCCCTTTTGGGGTTTTTGCATGCCTATTTTTGGGTAAAATTTGGTCTAGATTTGGAATTTGATGTCTGAAATTGCATTATCTTTCAGATTTGGTGAGATGATGAGAGACCTAAAGGCGGAAGGCTAATTCTAAAAATAGTCGTTTTGTGAAGTGCCAAACTCTAGCGGATGAGTATAACCGGTAGTAGTCTACTTTCAATTTTAGTAGCTCAAAATTTTCATGGTCATCATATAATGAATTTTTTAGGTGACATTGAGAATTGGTCAGGCTTTCATTCGACATATTGGAAAGCTTTCAACGAGATTTCTGGAAAAAGTTATAGAAGGTTGAATTTCGTGTTTTAACATGGGAAGAGATGGCAAATGATTTAGTGGAGTGAGTCCATAAACCCTTGCCAATACCTATCTAGCTGCTATTGAGTAAATTCCATGCTTTCGATTTCTTAATTTGTTAATTCTCCGAAGGCAACAGGGAAATTATTGATATTAAATTATTCACATAAAAAGTAAAATATTTACGGTTATATTTCTTACGCTTTTCACATTAATTTCTTTAAGGAATACTATAGGCCACTTATAAGGCTGACCCAAAAAATCGAAATTGTTAAACATGGTTCAAATGAGTCTTTGTTTATCAGTGGCCTTAGCTGAATCCTGCATCAGAATCCCTCTAATGCGGCATATCCATACAACTTAGAAATTACCCATAAAACTATAAGTAATTATTTTTCAATAGTAATTAAGTAAAGAAAGTAAAGTAATATAGTTATAATTTGTACAGTACACCTGTATGATTTATTACAGTAATGATTATTATCATCACAGGGTGTTCTGACGGTTCAAAGCAACTCACAGCAACATAGTACTAACACATACCCTACCCCCACTGTGTCTTCCTGTGTCTTCCTGATAACTTCACCCTTGTCTACTACAAAATATGAGATTTTACCAACTTTTACCTACTGAGAGCTACATAATTGTACACTTGAGATTTCTCCAAAAAGGAGATTCAGATAAAGGAAGGAGAGAAGGTATATGATCAGTTTAAGTGTAATGGAAATAGATTTTTGCTTGAATTAGTGATTATTCGTTAACTTTTATAATTATTCAAGGCAAGTGTCATCATTACCTTTTATAACGGCTTAGAGGAGATGCCGGTTTACAGATGATGTCGTTTAGAGGAGTTTCACTTATATATACTTATCATATAGGTATCGCGAACAACAAATCGTAGTATAGCTGAGCAGCATCAATATCTGAAAAGCATATAGCTGTATAATAAATAAAACGTGATTCAGATGTCGTGAATTTTGGTTCTTTGGTTGTAAATCGAACATTGTCGTAAGCTCTGTCCTTCTGTAATCTTGTTCTCCACAACTGGTCTACTTCTTGATCTTTTTTTCAGGGAATTTAACCAACAAAAATGTCTCATGTACTTCGAAACTCACTTGAGTCACAATTGCTGATGAAATTTTACGAAAAATTGTAAAAATGTACTTTGCCAGTCGAGTATGAAACCAAGAATGGCAAATATTTATCGCGGATACCCATTCTTGACAGGTCACAGTATTGATGCCACTGTTCTAAAAGATATGCAAAACTGCACAAGTACGTCAAAGGGATGATGGTTGTTGATGAATAGCAAACTTTTATATTTGCCTATGCATAGGTATTGATGTTTAAGAGAATAGTACAATTTCAATTTTTATTGCGAAAGGAAACATTTTAAAAGAAAATTTTATGTAACCTTTAACAATAGTTTAAAATGGTAACATTAAACACGATTTAAACCACGAAGTCAAAATATGTCACGACGTGACAAGAAAACGGAAGTTAAACGAAAGAATTTCAAACACACATGGCCCCCAAGAAGTTAAAGACTAACTACGGAGTTGAGATAGTTTACAAATAATTCCAATTTATCTTGTCTATACCCGAGAATTCACGGCGCCAGCTCAATGAATGAATGGATAAAAGCAAAGACCAGAGCCCCATCATTAAGCTAACGAGGTTTACTATAAATTTCATCTTACTCATTGAGATAAATATATACAAGAAAGAGAAATTATACTATAATGCTATATAATGGTTTCGGACATATCACTATAAATTCAGATATACAAATTAAGAAATAAAGTGGTGTTGAAAGCCCTCAATTTATGATGTTTATTCCTAATTTTAATAGTTCCTGCTTTTTCAGCACCACTCCCATGGTTATGGTTGGTTTATGACTTACAATCACCTAGTTTAAACCATTTAAAATATTCAATGTGTGAGTTTAGATCTTTTAAATGATCTTTAATTGAGTTAATACCTTCCGGCCATTTTGATTCTGAAATAAACAACCCCAATAAATGGTGCATAAGTTTTAAAGGGAATTTAGCCTTTGTGTATCTGAGTCCCTTTAAAGGGACAGATTCGACATCCGTTTGACCAATCATATCTTAGTCTCAGAAATGGGAATTATTTACATAAACTAAGTAATAGTGTTCGAAGCTCACACAATTATCCACGTTGGAATGTTTAAATGACGACTCGTTTTTTCTTGAGACTCCATCATATGTAGTAGTGAAACTCCTCGTGTGAGGTATTTTTGGAGGATATATGCATTTCATGTATATCCAAAGACTATTTACGTATATTCAAGTCCCAAATCAACCCCCAAAAATGTCCCAAATCTTCCAACTAACACAATTTCGAGGACCAGATTATAAAGTCACTATCGCAATATATATTATTTCACCGTCAACGCCACCATCATTTGGGTCCCAATGAAAACGTCTCGTATATAGATGAAGGGGAAACAATCACTGGTTAAAAAGTTATGCCACGTTTCGACATGCTTCCCCCGTAGTCCCCAGGCACATAATCATCAACAAGGATACACGGGTCAAATCTTTCTTGGTTGTAGGTTGCCTACTTTTGAACTTGTCCAAAGATGTAAAGCTCGATTGCGTCTATTTTATTTTCGCCTTTGAGATGCTCTGAATATTGCAGATTAAAACTCTCGTTTATCTTCTATTGCCAATTAATTTCTAATAAATACTACAGATAAAACTTCTATCTAACTGCACCTGCACTGTACCTACGTCAGAACTGAAATTCAACCATTTCTTTAAATATTCCCTTATTATCCTGTGCCAACGTAAATATTAAGTCGATAAAATTGATCTGAATTCAAAACAGGTTGACCTCCCTTATAGTTACAATGAACTATAAAAGCCCTTTAGATAATAGTGTAGACAATGCAACAATCTCACCGGTATGACGTGGAGTATTAGCCTGCTCTTTTTCGAATATCAACTGTCGAGGCATCTTTAACGTGCAAAGATTGTAACACACGGGGCCTCGGTTTATTGTCCCATCCGAGCGACTAGACGCTTTATCCATGTCAGCCCCTCTTACCCGCATCACTGACAGGGGGAAACCGGGTTGAAAAATCCGAAGGTATTATGCCGGGGTTGAACCCTGGACCGTCAGGTTAGCGAGCAATGGCCTAACTCACTGAGTCACCGCGGCTCCCACTTTTCAGACATAGAGAAAATGGCAACAATATGTTATCAATAACAATACAGCGATTTTAATTTAAAAACAGACAGTCGTTACTTTTTCGTACTTCTTCTTGGCGAACAATGTATATCATCAATATCAAAAACGCCTTACGGTCCACTCAACTTTTTGATGCGTCTTTCTTGCCTAATCAGTTAGATTTTTCGCGCGATCTTTTTTTAAGATTGAGAGATAAAAATTACGAATGTGGGGAACGTATGGCCTACAACTGATATACATATAACTGACAAATGTATCGCTTAATACGAGATAACCGGAGATATGACGAGATAGAGTGTTTGAGATAGACGAAGGTGACGACATAATTGATATGAATTTTATCAGTTCACTCACTACAAAACTTCTTAAATAAAACACAAACATACACAAGCATTAATTTGCAAATAGTTGGTGATTCTCAATACTGATATACCGTCAGTAGTTCGAAGGAACCAGATCCGTAGTGAGCAGGGTGGCAAAATTGGAATGATATTTTCGTGCATACTATAATAAATATTCTCTTGGTCAAATTGACAAATTTTCCTTTTTGTACACATTTTGCGTTGACCGTATCTAATAACCGAATCAGTAGCATAGAAAAGGGACTCCATTTTTGTTTATTTAATATGCAAAAAATCTTCGACAACCATTTGCGTTGTGGTAGGTGTTAAGGTTCATGTAACAGAGAAACATCTTCCGAGGTGTAGCCCACATGGTGCAGAAAAGTAGGAAACTCCATTCATTTCATTTCACTTCCGATAAGTAGTGAATTGTATTGTTAATTTTCATGGCATTTCTTTCAGTAAAAACGATGACGTTTGGAAATAAAATCTAAAAAATTTTCCAAATCAAAAATGAGGTAAGATCCTTTAAACTTTGCACATTGGTCCCTGGGAAGATAATGAAATCGTTTCTATCGCTTTCTTATCTTAATCATTTTTTCTAGTCAATTGTACACTAACCATTGACAACAACAATCCAAGTGTAAACATTTTAGACTTGACACTCGTGAAAAGTTTGATGGAAAATTTCAGAAGTTTGTTTGCTTGACACGGCTATTGACTTCTTTTTTTTATCTGAACGCCGCCTTACAATTCTTGGGTCACTAAGGCTTTTGAGATATGACCACTTATATGATCAAGTCATAAAGTTGAATTGTCAATTTATTGTATCTATTGGTCAATTGAAAACCACCAGATTAACGTAATATGTACAACTAAAATTGAGCTCCAACAGCTTTTAACGTCCAAAGTTGCGAATATGGCTGTTTTCGGACAGCTATAAAACCGGAAGTACATGTCGGAGGTCAAATGTCAAAGTACCAACTGATAGCCAAGGTCAATGACTTTTGACCTTGTAAAGTTCACTGAAAGGCTCAGACTAGGATGAACGAGAAATACAAAACATTAGTCAAAGAAAGTAGCAATAACCCTTTTTCCAAAAACGACAATAAAATTGTAAGAAGTCCCCTTTTCAACACAAAGGACACTTTTGTTCTTCTGACCCAGAGCAGATGAAAAACATAAACAACTTGTTCTAAGAAATGTCTGTATTTGAAAATTGTTCCGATTTTAGATAACTTACTTACAGACTCTGCAATAAGTGTTAATGATTAATGTAGAAATAAAACCTGCCATTTAATTTGATTAACGACAAACAACAAAAGGGTCATGATAGTAAACATTTCAATTTAACCAATATCTCGATGAACTATTTATTTTTTCACTTCACATTTTTTAAACTTTAAACATGTATTTACAAAATAAATCCTTGGATTATTGGAATTCGAAGTCGGTGAAGGCAATGTTTACCATGTGAACGAAAGAATTTTGTCATTGTGCAACGCAACGAAGTATCTTTTTGATTTGTTTAGGAAAATTTCGAGACCCATGTCCTGGTGTCGAAATGGTGAAACAGGCGATAAAAGTCTTCGTGGGAAGTTTTAAATCATAGAGATAAGAATGTCGATTATCTTCTAGGGTCAATATTAACAGTTAGTTTTCAATTCATTGTATATATCCATGCTCATCTCATTGTCTTAGGATTTGGAATAAGGACCGTAAATTTAAAGTCAAGGTAAGATACGGTCATATTTTTTAAAGCTTTCAGTAGTATATCTACAGCATAAAGAATTATTGATTGGTTCACTGAAAGAGGGGCAACTGGAACAGACAAAGAGTTTCAACAGGCGTAGGACAGTTGCATCTAACCGAACCTCACCGGACAAATGCCCACTGCACAATCGCTCATTACAGAAATGAAAAATAGGACACAAATTTTTACATATTTAGTGTTTAACGCTTCTTGTATCTGGTGAGCAACTGAGCATATCCCGTGGAAGGTCAGCTTCTGGATGTCTAGATTACCTCAGTAGAGCTAAAATTTCAATTGTAAGGGCTGACAGATTGCAGGGTCGTCAAATCGCTGTTGTTCACTAGCAAAGCCGTTGACGTGTACGCTTCTGTAATGAATACACTCTAAGATGAACCAAATTATCACCGATTTGCCCGATTTCATAAAGAAATAATGCCCGAAGTTTAAAAATGTAACATCATCAATGCAGCGCGAAGTGGAGTCAATATTTACCCATTATTTTCTATAGCCAACCTTCGCTTGCATAGTAACAACCGAAGCCTCGGTTTATTCTAACAACAGATTGAATGACTAAATTTTTTTCTTATAAATGACACTTCAAAGCATTATTCGTTTATGCTTCTTCGACTAACATAAATATTTAATTAATTTAATTTGATAATAAATAGTACACCATTTATTAATATTATTGTGTTGCTTACATACTTTTAATAATTGAACATCATATTAAAGTGTTGTGGTTATTGTGAAATTAAGCAAATGTAATTTCTTTGCCTTGCTGAAATGCATCTAAAACAGGACAAAACATTGGACTACGCTACCTTCTATTATTATTGTTTAGTAAATTGCCTTTGGTTAATGGGAAGTAACTCCTTATTGGTATTACCAAACCTGATTCGTTGTTATCCATAGCAATATATAGTTCATCTTCACAATATCAAACTATTACGAACTGCGTCTTATGATTTGACTGCAATAGCGATGCAGGGATCTGTAAATAATAAAAAAAACATGATTGGGCTATGATTTTATGGATTTTAACTGGATTTGAAGGCAAGGCATTCTCACTTACCTTCAACCTCAAAATGTCAAGTACCTTGGCAGCCTTTCTTGTGTCACACAAGTTTGTGGATGTAGCGAATACAGCCAATCGGGGTCCTCGAAAGAAAGTCTATAAACAATAAGCCATAATGTCGAGTGCTATGATTGGCTGTATTCTCTTAGTGTCCGATTCAATCAAATCGCTGCATTCAGTGATACAAGAAAGGTGACTAATGTAGAGAAAGTTGACATTGTGAAGATGCAGGACTGAATGACAGCAGACAGCTGACAAAATCTTCACTGCACCAAGACAACAGTCTTGAGATATCAATATCTGGAGAAATAAATATATAAATATAACAACCTTCGCAACAGACAAGGTCATACAAGTTGGCCCGAAAACCTATATTAAAATTCAAAACAAAACCAACAATGAGGTATCTCTTACCATCAATTGAAGGAGAGCTGTCATGTCCTATGCACAGAAATCTTACTTAGCTAATCAAATATATTTAAATAAGACGTCTCTGTTATTTCGCGGTATCGGATTTCATCTAGATCCTTATATAACAGCCCCGATTGCCCGACATTGACAGACCCGGCATAATTACACTTTCATGTAGATTCAGATTTTCGAATATAAAAAGTGAGTTCGAGAAAAAATTACTTGTGCCTGTGAATTATTTGGATATTAATTCTTTTGAATCGTTCAGTTATTTTCGCTGATTTGATTTTGATTTTGGCCTAAAAACCAGCGTTTTTCTATATACTCGGATTATTATCGATAGTTTAATGCAGGATAGAACGTAGGATGGTTTTGTGTCCTGTATCTAATAGGGATAATCAACATTTTATTCGTTATTTTATTTAAGCATACATTTTTTTTTAATAAATCAACACACTTTACAAAAAACATTATTCGTTATGTTCTTGTTTATGTTACAAGCATATATTGTTTTAAACAAATCAACACCTTTTACGAAAAACATTATTCGTTACACGCATTTTGTATTATTTTGATGAAATACAATTCTGAACAAAACTTTATTCGTTATGTTCTTTTGTTTTATAAATCAACACACTTACAAAAAAAACACTATTATTACACGAATAAATTTTTGACAAAATACATTTAAAACAAAACTTTATTCATTTGTTTATATTAAAAGCATATCTTTTGTTTTAAATCACACATTATTAGTTATATTCTTGTTTAGGTTGCAAGCATAATTTTTATATATATAAATCAACACAATTTACAAAATACATCATTCGTTATGTTATAATTCGTTATATTTATAATATTTATAAAATATACAAATACAGGTAAAATATACAAATTTGTATAATATGACACTGACTGCACAATGCAAAATAATAAATGAACACAATATTGACGTACAACCGTTTAGTTTGTCGTAATTCCATACGTTCACTTTACATATGAACACATCAGACAGTTATTTTTGCAGTTACATAGTGCTAGTGTACTTTTATAGACGGGAATTCGAATATCAATAGAGCCCATGTCGTGTTACCCACAAAACTATTTTTTCGAACTCTTTGGGTTTTTTTTAAATATCTCGCCGACAAGTTAACTGTGAAAACAAATTCGTCTCTTCTGCTAATATTGATAATATTGAACAATTAAAAAATAACTTTCATTGTCAAGGTACCCAAATTTTAAAGAATGAAACACTCATTCACAACTTTTCAACACCACTAACTTCAAGCGAACACTTATCGAAAACAGAATTTGAGAATGGAGTATTGAGAATTTGAGGTGGTTTTGTATTTTTACGTTTCATGAATGAGGTTTATGAAGTTTTTGTGTTCTTCTTATTTCATATTGTAATATATAATAACACAATAGTAACAGAAGCCACAATAGAAAGTACGTCAAAAAAAAACAAAACTTAACGGGAAATGTAGTTGCATTAATCATGTTAATTTTATCTTAGTCATAATTTTATCAGTTATTATTTGTCATTATTTTCTCATTTTCCAAGATGGAAAAAGAAAAGGACAAGGCACCCGTGGATGAACTGGAGCGGGGAAACTGGTCCGGGAAATTGGATTTCTTTATGTCCTGTGTGGGCTATGCTGTTGGTTTGGGAAATATCTGGAGATTTCCATATCTTTGTTTTAAAAATGGCGGCGGTAAGTTTACTAATTATAATCCGAGAAGATAATATCACACATATGACAAAGTTGAAATGAAAAACATGTATTTAGGCTATTGCTACATTTTCAGCAGGTAGGTATTACACAATCTTAATTTTGTTAAGTTAAGCAAATCTGCATTTTAACTAGAAAGCGTGTGCAAAATTTAGTTACTGCTTTTCAGCTTCACACGCACCTAATAATACAGGATTTGTTTAACAAAATTTGCTTATATCTTATAAGTCATACTTTAAAAGGTTAACTTATTATAAACCTTTTTAAAATTGATCGCCCAGTAGCTTTATAGACACCGACGTTCTTTTCAAACTCATACAAACGGAGTTATATTACCTGCATACCTCGCCTTGGTTTACTTGCCGATCCGAACTACGGGATGTATTCCGGGCAGCCCCTCTGACACGTTATGACAAACGAGGAACCCGGATTGCAAGGTACTCTCATTCTGAAAGGTATAATATTCAAAAAGAAGTATACAGTTTGACCCATACTATTATTGGAAAGTTAACACCCATTGATAACAAAAGTTTTCTCCCTTTGAACGTTGCAGATACATCGGACAATATAAGACATTATGAACTGAAGAATCTATTGTCATTGTCAAAACCAATTATCTGTGTATCGGAAACATTTCTGATAAATTGGATTCGACTAGTTTTAATATTGATGTTTGGGTAGAGGGAGTAATATAGACGGAGTTACTTTTAGGGACTTCCTTTTTTTCAGGTGCCTTTCTCATACCGTATGTTATCATGCTACTCATTGCTGGTTTACCGCTTTTCTTTTTTGAGTTGGGATTTGGCCAGTTTGCTTCACTTGGACCCATAGCAATTTGGAATATTAATCCACTATTTAGAGGTAAGACCGTAAAAGATCGCATTCATATCGTCCAACGATATAGAACATCGGATGTTGATTGGTATATTTCATGGGTAAAGGGCAAAAAAAGTACACTCTCCGTAGTTGATTTTCGAGTGATGACTGTCTCAATTTTAAAGGTTTTGGTTGTAGGGGGTGGGGGTTGGAGTGAGTTTGTCGCAATCACTACAATCAGTCATTCTTTTGCAGTGTGACATTGACGAAGATCTCACAGAAACCATATGGGTACAATTTTTATTCATTTTCATACGAATTTTGAGGATTTACAGTTCTATTTCTCCGACGTGCTATTGCTATAAAATTGTGATAATACAATTGCGAGCTAATTATTTCTATGCTCTGAACTGCATCTTCACAATATCATGCTATTACAAACTTCGTCCTATACCTTGACTGCAATATCCACTTTATCGTATCATTGAAGTTACTCTACACAAAGTCTGTAAAATTAGATCATGGTGTTTCCGGCCGACTGTATTCTCTGGCGTACAATTCAATCAAATCTGTGATACAAGAAGCTATTAAGTCAAGGTATAAGACGTAATACGTAAGTTCGTAATAGCTTGACATTGTTAGGGCCATCTCTTGATCCAAAAAGGCGGATAAATATTTTACGATGGTCCAGTAAACGCTGTTAATTAAAGTGGGTAATTTTTCAGGTATTGGTTTTGGGATGATAGCTATATCTGCCATGGTGTGTATATACTATAATGTAGTTATAACTTACGCCATGTTTTACTTATTGGTATCGTTGATTTCAATGGACGGTCGTCTACCTTGGACCACCTGTGATAACGATTGGAATACTGAATATTGTCTCTCTAAACCTTTACCGTCTTTAACGAATCTCACTGATGTTCAGAAACTCAACGCGACAATGGGTAAGATAATGCAATGGGTGTAACCATATTTCATAGCATAGTTTATATTATATTTCATAGCATAGTTTATGTTATATTTCATAGCATAGTTTATGTTATATTTCATAGCATAGTTTATGCTACATTGAGAACAAAACTGATGGCATGTTTCATTCCATATTTTGCATAATTATGTTATGCAAATCGTATTAGCATGCATTAAGCTTTAAATTTTTATTTCAATTTACCTGAAAATCGTATTATTTCCACACTGACGACTATCATGCGAATAACAGTCGACCCAAATGAGATCTCTTCAAGCACAGTTCAATGGAAACCAGACCTTAAATTATTTTTTGTTTCAGATATGCTCAACAAAACGTGCCTTACAGGAGGATTAAACGATTTAGGATTAACAATGGATGATCTAACATATAATCTTTCCATTACTAATCTCTCAACCTGTAATATTAAACATCTATTTAAACTACCAAGTGAGGAATATTTTACGTAGGTAATTTAGCAATGGTTAACTACTATATCTAAGTCACAATAGTTCATTTCGGGAACATTTTCAGGATTGGTGCCAGTGTACATATAGGTATAAATTGGACTAAGAAAGCGCAATGGAATATACGAAACTAATCATATTCATCCAGTCTTCAGTTCATATTTTGTTCGTGCCCTGCGAAAAGCCCAGAAAGTGAGCTTAGTATTATAGATGGTTGTAATAAACTTTAAACGCATTACACCTATCATTAAAACGGATCCACAAATTCAATATACAGTGATATATACATAATCTGGTCAAGACATTTATTTGACTAAAATGCATTTAACCCCTCTTAATTTGATTTGCTTTTCAGTCGATTTGTTCTTCAGTTACACGAAGCTGAAAATTTCAGTAATATTGGTGGAATCAGTTTAAAGTTAATATTTATCTTAGCTATATCATGGATTCTATTGTTCTTCTGTTTGAAAAAAGGAGTGAAAACGTCAGGCAAGGTAAGGCATTATTACTAGAAATGAATTCATGAGATGAATTGATTATACAAAGCGTTAAAATGATTCTTATACGAAAAATGTGTATATGTAGTGTTCTTGTAGCATGATCATAACCAAACCAATGGCAAAGAAAAAAGAATGAAAGGTTATGACAATGATCTCTGCACGAGTTATGAAAAGATAGCAAGAAACATTTTTTCCAGCAAGGGGAGGGATACGGAATGCGTCCTTGAAATTAAGGATAAGTCGATTTGAAAGACTGCTAGCAACTTACAGTATCTGGACAATTGTTTGATTTAGCCAACCTGAGCGGCACCACGACTGAAAAATTGCATCGTAATTATTTGCTCTTTTTCTACAATCTGACATAGATTAGTTCTTGGGGTCCACTTATTCAGTCAGGATCTGCTGACATCCAGTGAACGCAATTTCTAGTAGTCAATTTCTCAATATGAATTTGTGCATTTCGTTTATGTCGAATGCATCAGATCCAATGAAATGCTTTGAATCACTAGTCGACCTAGAGTCCTTCTTATACATATCATCTTATTTATTGTAGGTTGTGTATTTTATGGCAACGTTTCCCTACGTCATATTAATCAGTTTGTTTATACGTGGATTGTCTCTAGAAGGTCATATGGAAGGGATCAAATTTTACATCATACCAGAATGGGAAAGACTTCTCGACGTCGATGTAAGAACTTTTTTCTCGACCTAAATGTAAATGTTTACGTACAATTCGGTACAGATGATCACCAGGATATTCAAATTTCAGCGCTTGATGTTCATAACTTCACGCTATTACACAATTATTGGTAGATATGGGTTCTTGCAAAAAAGGTTTCCTTTCGGTAATAGAATCTATCCTTATCATATTTTCAAAATGAACGTGCGATGTTTAGTTCTACTGCATTAAAGAAAACGTACCGACAGCATTTGGTGTACTCGGAATGTCGCCAACCCGTGCGCTAGAATTGATTTAGGAAGGGTTAGTGGTAGTATTTTCGTTCTAAACAATTAATAATACTGTGAAAAGCTGAAATGTAGATACATCTAAAAGGAAAGCCAAAGATAACTTATAGAATATTAAGGCAACTAACTCCTCAATATCAGCATATACTGCAACTTGTCACTACCAACAACCAACCTTCAAAAATATTTTCTTTCTCAGGTCTGGAGATTAGCAGCTACCCAGATATTTTACTCCCTCGGACCTGCGTTTGGAAGTTTAATTATGATGTCCAGTTTTAACCCTTTCAGACACAATTGTCACAGGTCAGTAATGTGTCAATAATGTGGTGGTTGTAGATTGTTTAGTTGAACATGCCCATGCTCACGTCCTGCTACCACATTTTTGTCTGCTTCGAGGAATCAAACATCATTATAGTTCTAAGATAATAATTCTTACGATCATAGATGCTAAATTTTAGTCCATAGATAAACAAGTGATTTCAGGTTTTGCATCCTAAAACAATATCGAAGCCTTGTATATTCTACTATCGGTAACATTCTTTTGAAAAGTCGCCTCCCATCGCTCTAGAATATACCTTCCTTGCAACGATAAGCGGAGTTAGATTTGACACCACCATCTCGTATTTGCATCACGCAAAGAGCAATCTTATGGGCGATATGATCAATTATAAAATGATTATCTAGCTATAACTCGAAATATATGATTAACAAAGATTGTCTTATATTTCAGAGATGCTATTATTGTTTCATTTATCAACTGTTTTACCAGTGTTTTTGCTGGTTTTATTATTTTCTCAGTACTGGGTTTTATGGCACATAATACCAATCAAAGGGTACAAGATGTAGCAGTAGACGGTATGTTTTTTTTTATATTTTACGTTTGATTTAGTTTTACAGCACAACTGTTGAAGTTAAAACATCGTAGGTTGTAGATATAAAACTGAACCATTGCAAATTGCAGATACGCGACTTTTCTCTTAGAAACTTTATCTCACCAGATAACTTGTATTTGCATTTCATAGTGATTCGGCCTGCAGAATCAGGCACTAGGCAATTAAATTGGGGCTAATTTATACAAACGGAAAGCAACATGCAGTGTATAAGTTTTATACTTTGCCAGCCACCTTTTTTCGAGATACCTTGACCATGCACTTGGGTCTGAGTGTCCCATCCGGTGGTTTGACCATCATATGGTTTCTCCATCAAAATAGTTCATTATACCTCGTTGCTGCAATCGAACAAAGTACCCCAAGGCGACGAAGATCCCACCAAGCCAATACTGTCCAAATGATGTGATATTCTGTTTGACACAATGATAATTGATTTTCAGGTCCAGGATTAGTATTTATTGTTTATCCTGAAGGAATAGCTCATATGCCTGGTGCTCCTATTTGGGCTTTTCTGTTCTTCTTTATGTTGGTTGCTCTAGGTTTGGACAGTCAGGTACAGTATTTAATAAATCACAATCAATGGTTATAAAATTGCCGAATGCTTCCTATACTAGGTCTGCTAGTGAGACTTGGGGTAGATATCATCATTTACGAGCATTTCAAATAATCCAACTTGAGTAGCAGGTTCATAAAACATGTATATCTATTGGCCTACGCAAATTTTGGATTTCGTTGCAATGCATTTTTGATATCACCTTTGAGAGTTGAAGATGTTGGAATCCAGCTGCGTTTCCAATAAGATTGATTGCTTATGACTTTAAGGTTTCGTCCTCACAATATATAAACAAGCATTTGTATATTGTTACCTTGATCGAATTGAAATGAAACAAATTGAAGACTTTTTTCTCATTTTTTTTTCAGTTTGCCATGTTTGAAGCAATTATCAGTGCTATTATTGATACTTTTCCACATTTCCTTCGACCAAGACGAACAAAATTTGCTATGTTGTGCCATTTTATTGGATTTTTATTGGGGATACCCCTTGTTACGAAGGTATTTTATGAACTTTGGTAAACAAGCAATCACCTTGATGTTGCCCAGTGGATTATAATGATTCCAATATTATTTATAGAATTTTTTCATCTGTTTGTTCTTAGAATTCTCCTTAAAATTTTAATTAATAATTGGGCAACCAACAATCATGCTTGAACAAAAGAACATTTACTGTTGAAATATTTGAGAAGAGAGAGAGAGAGGGGGGGGGGGGGTGTTATTATAACTAATCCTTGTAAAACACCATAGGTCTTATTTTCCAGGGCGGTATATGGGTATTAACATTAATGGAATGGTATTCAGCCAGTTTTGCTTTAATGATAGTTTGTTTATCAGAATTAATTGCTGTTGTATGGATATACGGTATGTTTTGTAAAAGTTTAAAAGATGGTTAACAGGTTAACTTTCCAGTATAATGTTGGGCGTGGTGTGGATGAGCAAGTATTCTATATTTCATATGAGAGTTTCTGGTTAATTTTTCATTCTTCAAGTATCACAATGAAATTTAGACGTCACCTGATTTTGGCTTACACCTGTTGTACTCGAGAATGACCTTAATACATTAGGTTAAATTAAGCAATATCTACTCGTAGAAAACCAATAACCGTTTAGTATCTAGTCATAAGATAATAATGCAACCATCATCTTCTCTTTTAAAAACAATTGAAGCCTCCAACAGAAGCCATTTAACCTTTAAAGGACCAGGTTGCCAAAATATTGCTTAATGCCAAATTGTTATATCCTTGAATCTTTAATATTGTTCTTTCACTATAGGTTTAAAGAATTTCTGTGCTGATTTGAATCTAATGCTTGGTTTTGAACCAGCTATTTACTGGAAAGCTACATGGTTAGTTATAACACCAGTTGCTATTGTCGTAAGTAAAGTTTTTCGTTAGCACCTAAGGAATTGAGGGAACGTCTTGAGCCTTTGAAAATACTTCCCTGACAAGAACTTGATTAATGGTTGTCCTAAGAGTAGTTAGTATCGACCAAACGTCCCCATTAGAGATCGTAGCCGTGGGTGAGATTGTTCCAACAAAAGCTTAAATTTCGCCTTTTGCTTTTTTTACTGGTATCATTCCATGGTTCCAACAAATTTGAACGACCTAAACTCTAAATAGTCAGTCGTAACGTAACTCTCAGTTAGAGTTACATTTATCTATTATTTACTAGTGACCATTCTGATATTATGTCGAAAAGAGCTGAGCTTTCAATGTTTAAGTTATAAAGTAATCCACAGTTTACAATGAAACTATCGATCATTGCGGGCTGTTCGACTTTAAAATCAAACTATCGATTGTCAACTGTTTTTTATACCTTACCTTAGGATAAAGACGAACCTTACTAGAACTAAATATTTGGCATTATTACGCGAACAGTATCTGTTGGTGATTTCAAATTGTCTCTGATTTTTTGTAGCTTATGTTGATACTGTCAGCCATTCAGAGTAGTCCAGCATCGTATGGTGATTATGTGTTCGAACCCTGGGTTCAGTCAGTAGGATGGGCAATGGTTGCTATACCATTAGTCTTACTTGTATTACCAATGTTTTATCAGATCTATAGTTACGGCGTAAGTAGCTGATGTCATCTTGTCATCTTCAAGCAGAAATATTATACACGTATTTTTTAAAAATCTCTGATTCCATAATGCTGATATCTTGATTATAACTCTATGATTTGGATGTTTTAGTCAGTTTCAACATTTATGATGCCTAATACTTTTATACTTCTTGCCATTTTTAACTTCTCGTAGGTTCAGTCGCGTGGTTGTCATTTAATTCCAACGTTTGATAAAAACCGATTCTGAAAGTTGCTCTATGCATAGGCGTATATCAAACTAAAGTATTTAAAGTGTCAAAATATTGTCCTATCATTTACATCAAATGGTAGGAATTTTGATTTTGCATACGTAACTGCCTTCGGATGGTTATTAGTTGCATCCATGCATCTTATGGTATTATCTTCTTTAACATAAAAGACACTTAGGAGAATAGGACAAACCCTTTCGATCATTTTTTAAAACACTGTTACAGGGTATTAAGAATGCTATGAAACCAACAAAAGAATGGGGACCAGCTAAACTAGAACACAGAACGGGTAAATACGCCAACATTCCATCCACCATTACAACTGATAAAGGTTGTGACGCAACCACTACGAATGGTATCAACGGTAACTTAAAAGAATTCGACAAACTTCCAGGCCTTAATAATGATGGATTTGTTGATGAACGGCTTTGATTTACACAACGAGTATTGTCTATATGTCTACTTCCTGTATCGTTTGATTATTTTTTGTATTTTTGTATATAAATAAAAGTATTTTTACATTCATTATTTTTTCAATAATTAAGAAAGCATGTGTACCGGGAGTGTGGTTTTTGGGCCTTCCATATACAATCAATCCAATGCTTATGTTTCGCTTTTGGAATCATTGTGGCAATTTAGCCTCTTTTGATATTCAATATGCATTTCACCATTATGATTTAGGTAATTTGAGAAAACGATCCATCCAGTTTATAGAAAGCAATATCATATTATTTCAACGTATGACATGTCACGTATGCTTTTGTGCTACAGAAGACTCCAAACACATGTATGCTATGCGAAACACGTGCACAAACACGCACCCCTCAAAAAGTTATGTGCTAAACAAAACTCATAACACGCCCCTCGTATTGCTGTGTACTACATAAGACTCAAACACATGCCTTGTATTGTTGTGTGTTACATGAGACACAAATACACTTTTCGTATTGTTGTTGTTTTGTGTTACATTAGTTTCTCCTGATGTTGCTGTCAGTTACTTCGTTTATTCTGTTTTAAATGGTTAGATAACCGAGACTCATTAATTTGAATTATTATTAACGATGTAGTAGACTCGATGATCAGACTCTTATGAAAATTGCGTTGCTTGGGATTTCAAAATTACATAATTTAATGCAGATGTATGCAATGCCTTTATATTTGAAGTTTAGAAAATCACTGCCTTGAATTGAAAGCTGTTAATTGGAGAAATAAGACATCATAAAGCAGAATATTATTTGACTAACTTCACCTAGTTTATAATAAAAAGTAAAAACACCGATATGGAAGACTGCACACTGTACCTGTATGACTCAGAAATATAATAAAGTCGAGAACACGTTAAGCTTCGATGCCCTACTCATCTTTTATTTACAAAAATCAACGTAAATACTTCTCAAAAAATGTATAAAAAGTTTGTAAATAGACTTAAATGTCATGTGGAAAAAACCAGCACACCCCTGTATGAATATATAACATTATTTTGTAAAGTTTTTACTATACAGGACATCAAAACAATATTGTCCATGACCTCATTCATTTATAATGGATTAACGTTGAATACGTCATATTGCCCCTAAAATGACTAGTTTATTATATAAACACCTGTGAAAAAACTCAAGTTTGGCCCTTTCAATATTTAACTATTATAATGATGGTATCACTGAACTACAAAATTTTCCATTCCATAATAACTGGGTTTGACGGATCCGATTCTAATAAATGGGTTTAAAACGCCCGTACCTTCTGAGGAGCTGTAAAAATTTTCATTATATAGGGCCTAGTTTTTCGGTCTCTCCACCAGCCGACAACTTTAAAAATAGATATCGGAGGCTGAAATAGAGACAGATATTTCTATCTACAACATATAAAGATGCATATCACAGGTTAATCAACAAAGTATATTGAATTTTATTCTTATGATGTGGGATATCAAGAATGTTTATTTGTTGGCTTCGAGTTACTTCAATAGAAATCGTTACACAACGGTGTCATATAGGCAGAAATGTTTTATATTTTATGGCTATTATAAATTGACAGACCTTGAAGAAACCAGTTACCTTAGTTATTTTTGAAAAAGAGATTCACACAGTATCCATTTACAAATTTAGAAAACACGCAACATCTATTATAACTTTATGAATCTTACCATCAATTAAACCAGGAGTTTTCAACATTTTTCTTTCTATTACCCCATTTAGGTTCCTTGACCGAGTACATTATCCCCTTTAAATCCGTACTATTTTGTGATATTCGCTTAGCTTTTCCCTGCAGTTTTTTCCATGTCAGAGTTTATTATATATCCTGACTGAACTTGTTATTGTCCAAATATTTTAGGCCAGACTAAAGAGTGCCTCTTTACCCCAAAAATTCCAAATTACCACCTTGGAAGTAATTACCCCTATGGTGAAAACCCCTGTGTTAAACGATTCGATAAACGCTCGAATTTATTACTAAAAATATCATATAGCATATGATGCGATATGACAGACAAAATGCAATTATGAAACCACTGTGATCGGAAAGTTTTAATACTTTCAATGCAAAATCGACCTATTTACATAACTTGTGGGGTTATTGTACCGTATTAAACATAATCAACATATACACATAAAACTAGCCCGCCAGCAAAACTCATAATTTCTTTTTCGGAGTTTCCTTTCTTGACTTTTGTGACATTTCGACATAATTTGCCAGACACCGTAACATACGCCAATGAAAAGTGATGCGACATTCCACTATCAGCTAGTGGCAGCGCACGACTACCGGACTAGGGGTACAAATCGGATACAGACCGACTTAATGGGAGTACAGCATCCGCGGCTGAGATACAAAATGTGACAGGTATGTGAATTATCCACATTTGAGTGTTAAAAGCATAGAGAAAAATAAAGTGAATTTTGTAGTTTGATGTATAAGTGAAGGGATTACGCGATCATCGTGCAGTACTGGTACTTCTGAAGATTGTTTGCATATATTCCAGACCCTCGAAAATTTTCAACCATGGACTTTAACAATTCTGAATTCCTTTCTACGTGTTATTGGTGTATATTATGTCACTTTATTTATTTATTAATGAAAAAATATCGGTATGGACTCAAAATCATTTGAAGAACACTCGAGGCTAGTGATAATTAAAATGATATTTGGAGTATTATGTGAAAGTCGACTTATCTATCTTTGTGGGGTTACCAAAGCGAATCAATCATAATAAACATGTAGGTATTAAACAAACCTGCCAGCTCAACTCATAATTTCTGTTTTGGAGTTTCCTTTCTTGACCTTTGTGATATTTCGACATAAATTGCCAGACAACGTAACATACGCCACTGAGATGTGATGCGACATTGACTTTACTAGTTGATAAAGGAAAATAGTGACGGCGCCCGACTCCCAGGGTACAAAAAGGATACAGACCGTCTTACTGGGAGGATAACATTGTGGCATCTATGTGGGCGCTCAAAGGCAGAAGCCTCCCATGAGCGTCAGAAAGGCTTCCCCTAAGGATACTTTTGAAAAATAGAATCGATTTGGAGCATTCTGCCACATTTTTTAGGGCAAACAATGTATAAAAATCATTTTTTAAATTTGTTAGAAATGAAGTACAAATTAATGAGGGTACAAAAAGTTTTCTAGGGGGCGACAGATGGACCAAAAGTTAACAGACGACATTCAGTCTTTGTAGGCAAGAAACCTATAGCCTATACATATTGCCATCAGCGCATTAATAAACAACAAAATAAAGTCTCCAAAGCTAATTGATGCCACCTTCCCAACATGATAAAAAGAAATTGAATTTGAAATAATGACAGCAACGTCTTTGTGAATGACCAGCTCCAATCTTAAAAGTTTCTTTATGCAGACAAGTCGAAGCCTAGTTGAACTGCTTGAAATAGAGTAATTAATAAGATGTATTCAGGTAGACTTCAATGCAACATTTGATTGGGATAGTAGCAACTACGATGGATGGATGGTCACAAATTTCGACAGTTCGGGTAGTTCTGAAGACTATTTCCATATGATCAAGACCAAAATCAACCGTCGAAAATGTTGATCCATGGACTTTAATTAAGTCTGAATTTCCTTCCTAGGTGTTCTTGGTGTATAATATTCATTTTTGTTCCGGATCAACAAATTTTAAATCTATGACATGAGATACTTGTATATATGATATAATCATTTGGTACAGTTGATAAATTTCGAATAGCTTTTTAATTAACCACAATTTTTATGGAGAAATTCACTTTTTATTCAAAACTATGCAGTATTAAAGCGATTACGATTTGTTGAGCGGCTCCACGAAAACCAGTCGCAAGTTCTGGTAAATATGAAAAAAAAAGTCACAAGCCTGGCGATTGCTGAACAATGCAAAATGATCAACGTCAAAACGTTAACTATAATAGAATTACAATCCTTAAATACAAGAGGTAAAAGGAAAACACCGTACGAGCATTCATACGACATAACATGCCTTTTAAATTTGTGTTAATTTTACATTCAAAAGTGTTCCTTTCCTGTATCCGTTTGCGGTTCTTATAATTTTAGAAATCTTATATCAGTTTTAATGACAATATAACAAAATAAAATTCAAGTGATATTTTTACCTATTAAATTCTGCATGAATGATCCGCTTTAAGAACATTGTATTCAGAAAGAAATTTCACTTTCCAATTCAATGATTTTATGGTATAATTTAGAGAGCTTCAGTCGTTTTTACTTTATTCAATTCGGTCTTACTAAGCTTTTCTTTTTGATTGGTTTTGCATTCTCAGATATTGAGATGGATATTCACCATACACCCCCGTAACCACTCAATACTCTCGATTCTGATCTCAGAAAAGCTTTCAAAAAGAGTCTGTGGAAATTGCTGTCTTTGAGTCACCGACCAAAGATCACTAATTGGTGTTCAGTCAGGTCAGCCCAAATTTAGTCGGGTAACAAAATCGCTGTTTATTTTACATCACCATACATTTCTTTCTTCTTTTCTATTTTTATGGTGTGAAATGAGATATAACTATTATGTACTTCAAATGCTCATTCGTCTAAAATTATTCAACCGTAAAATTTCCTATTTAAAGTTTTGTTTGGGTTTTGCCTATTGCATAGGTGCAGTGTACTATTATTACAGATCAAATAAAGAGTGTTGTGACATTTTTGAATAGTTTTATATGCATACATTTTTTTGTTTTTTCGTGGTTTTGCATTGACATAGTATGTCAGGAAGTTTGTGTATTGCAGTGTATATTTCACAATAAAGGGTAAGTTGTGGTGGGGCTCAGGTTACCCTTGTGACTGATAGGCTCCTGGAAACAACAATGAAATGAGTTTCACGTCCTACTTTTTTGCACCATGTGGGCTAATGAAGCCGGGCAACGCCATGCAGGATGCAATGAGGGAAATTTTGCCAGGGCGGCGGCATTAGCCTGCAGTTTTTCAATTTCCAGCTGTCGAGGAGGGCAATTTAGTTTTTGTTAAAACACACAAGTTATAATACGTTACATTTTTATTGCCGTTTTAGTTTAAACGTAGTCGGGTATGTTTTATGGCAAAACGTTGAACAAATACGTCCAAGTTAATTTTCTGGGTACGCTTCCTGTTGAAGGTAAGAAGAACAAGATTGTGCTGGCGATGCTGAGTCATAGATCGTCGTTGTGGTGAGTCAACGCGAGTAAGAGTTGAAAAGCTGCTTTCACACACAGCGGTACTAGAACCGAATGTGGCAACGCTTGCAGCCAGTGCATATAATTTAGGGAAAGCCAATTTCTGCTCGTATAGTTTTTGAAGAACAAGATTGGAGTCCTGATTTTCTGTCTTGGCAACGTTATCTTGGAGAAATTGTTTTGACACCTACAGCATACTTCCAATCTGTGAAGCCTTCAGTGATGAATTTGTATGCACCCGCAGATGTATTGTGAAACACCCGACATGGAAATCATAAAGGGGCGTCCCTTGACACTGAATACTCCAGCCATGGAAATCGATCATACCAGCTGTTACTAAAATTGCGACCAGACTTCGCTGGACATTTTATTCTCGGTTGCTTTGGAACGTCTTCTTTTCCAATGTCACCTGGTACTCCTGTCTTTTCAGAGCATCTTGGTACTGCATCCGTTGTGTTGCCCGCTGTGGTTTTGATACCATTGTCAGTCGTAGTAGTGTCAGAACCATCAAGCAATTTGTCTTTTTTGATCAAATATTTATCCATTTTTCCTACGTTTGGTTGTTTGATTCATATGAATACAATATAGGATAATATATGTCTATTAGTATTTATAATCAACCAATCAAATCTTTTGAATTTGTGAGACTGGACAGATTACAATCCAGTATCAGACCAATAATTTTCTTACCAATGACGCTTTACTGCAGTCTTTTTATGATTTTCAACGAACTCAATTGTATCAAATTATCTATTCTAATGTAATTAAATTTAAAAATGTTATGAAAAGCTATGAAGTCTGGTTTCATCCTCAGCTAAGTATAAACAGAAAGATATTTAAAAACAGTTCTTAAGTCTACAGCCAGCAAAGCCTTGGCTACGGGCCTGTGTGTATTCTATGCATTTGTATTCTAGGCATTAACAGAGAAAAGGTCAAGTTCTTTAGTATGCTTCCAAGAGACAAAACAATGAATACCTTTCAGGTTTGTGTGTGTTGTTCGTGATAAATTTAATAATATCTGTATCTGAGGGAAATATTGAATTATAAATTTAGCAGTCTAAATTATCTCCATTACTCTTATATACATGTATCCTGCATAATTATAACAAATATCTGGGCTGACAACAGAATGTTCAGTAGTCTGATTCTATGTCAAATTCAATGATTTATCTGCTTTTGAAACTGGTTCAAGCGACAGAATCTATAACTGATGCTCGGATGTTTTTGCATGATCGAAGGGTAACGGGATCAAATCATTTGAATACAACAATATGTGTCTTAAAGAAGATATTAAAATTCAGTTTCGGGTACAAACAAGTTAATGTATATCCCTGACGTCACATTGCGAGCAGAGCTTTTAAAGTATTGAACAGGTCATGTAATTCGTGGAAAATCTTTGTTACCCGCACATCCAGATTTATAACGAATTCCCCAGATCATGCGTTGCACGTGGAAACACTTAGATCTGAGTTTTAATCAGAGTGTTGCACACGAGTTCTTGTGGTAGAATTATGGCAGTAAAATCTTTTATTAGATAACAATTCTGTTCTCAAGTACATAACACATATTCATAAAAACGATATGAACTTGCAGCACAGGTTAATAACTATGCAAATTAGGGCCTGTATGCACGCACCATGTAAACAGAACATCATGGCATCCTTTGAAGTTGACGACTCAGTTAAAATTGAAGGTAAAGAGCATGAAATTGTTCCAAATAACATAATTTTGATTAAAAGTATCAATTTAGTAATGACATGATTGTTTTATCAAGGTCTTTTTCTCTTACGCACAAGATCATTTTGTAGAAAGGTGCAAAAAGGCTGACCTCAAAGTCAATGCCCTATATAGAAAATATGAGTTTATAGTTGTGTGATAAATAGAATCTTTCACTCGTACGTATGTACATAAGCATTTATTTAAGATCCTCTCTATATAATAATGTGTATTTATAAGCCCACAAGACCTTACCTCCAATCGGTAAATTGGTAACATAGAGGGACAACAATCATGCATTCCCCTTTCTTGTATAAACAAATGAAGCAAATTTGACAAAAAACGCTCTGTTTGAAAATTGAAACATCGATATTAAATGTAAAAGAATACAGTGGTTACCTTAGGCAAACCCAGAGCCCAAGCTTGAAACGGCATTTTTGCACTATTTCTGTGATATTTAATGAATTAGAATTATGAAACCACCAACATTATGAAATGGACTTTCATGTCCTACGTTACAGATACAGTTCTGTTCTTGGTTCTTCTGTTTCTGGTTCGCTCTGAAGTTCTTCTGTTGTTTTTGCTCATTTATATCGTTCTCCTCTGTTGTTCTCATGTATGTTTTTTCTTCTCTCATTCTGTACAGAAATTCTTCTGTTCTCTCCAGCTTTTCGTTCTTCTTTATTTTTTTAGGTCTCTTATGGTTCTTCTCTGTAATTCTGTAGTTATTCTGAAGTTCAGTTATGCGTCCTCATACAGTTCTTTTTCTCACTTCCCCTGTACAGTTCTCCCCTATTCGTCTCTATACTTCTTTACAGCTCTCTGTACTTCTCCTCTATATTTCTCCGTTAGTTCTCCTCTACAATTCTCTGTACTTCTCCTCTACAGTTCTCTGTATTTATCACACTTCTCCTCTACAGTTCTCTGTTTTCTCGTACTTCTCCTCTACAGTTCTCTGTATTTATCACACTTCTCCTCTACAGTTCTCTGTATTTATCGTACTTCTCCTCTACAGTTCTCTGTATTTATCACACCTCTCAACAGTTCTCTGTTTTCTCGTACTTCTCCTCTACAGCTCTCTTTGGCTCTTCTCAGTGATCATCTCTAATCTACTCCTTTACGGTAAAATCTTAAAAACTCAATGGTTCAATTATCTGACACGAAAAAATTAAAACAAGTAATACATTGATTTTATATCCCGTGTTAAACTGGATCAAATAGGACCTTGGATATTGTCTAACTCATTTCTTTCATCCTGTTATTGAACCATGATTGAAGTACCATTTAAGGGCGATCCTTTGATATAAATTAAATTGAAAATATAATGTAGATGTTAGGTTGACTACTGTTTAGACAATGTCTATTGTTTACACGCAAATTACACAGACAGTAACTTTTACCTCAAACAACGGTGACCTAGATTGTAATAGGTAAATATAAATAAAATTTTAACTGTAGTTAATAAAGGAACATTTAGAGTGTATATGACATCAGACATCGGCCATTGGCAGCGCATTCATACTGGGCGTACAAATAGGTGGGAGACTGACTTATTGGAAGCGACTGTTGTAGGTTGAGACTCGAAAGAGGATCAGATCAATGAGAACCATGATCAATTTTGAAAAACAGAATTGATTTAGTGCATTCTGACACATATTTCGGTCATTGTCTCCGCCACTACTAAAATGATTGATTTGTTAAATTAACAGATCTCTTGCACTGTTCAAAAAATGATCTGAAGGTTTTGTCAATTACTGTATTTTTTGTATGACAGTCGTTAACACGCTAATCTTGGCTGGGTGTAGGAAAACTATAGGCAGTTTTTATTAGTCCAGACGCGAGGTCAGTCTATAAAATGAGACGTCTAAATTCGTCTGAATCTTCGTTGTGTCTTACAAGGTGGATTAATAAGGGGACAACAGATTATATTGTTTTAGAGTCCAAAAAGGTGAAGATACGAAGTTTTTGGATAAAGTATTCACACGTTGGAGATAAACGTAAATTGGTGAAAATTATTGTAAAGGGACACTTGTGAATATTTTCCTTTGTTCTGTTAATTTCAAATTGAACACAGATTACTGACAACTTAAGCTGGATTAGTAAACTCGACTAATTAGACCTACTTATTCCGACATTTCTTAAGAAATTTAAAGTCATTTAAAAATTTTCGGTAATAAGAAAAAATCCAAAATGAAAATACTGGTTTCGTTTTGTTTCAAATGAATGGAAAATTTATCACGAGATTAATAAGTCGGTAGTCCGAATTACCAGAACTTTATAGACCCTCTGATGACCACTGAACATTTTTTAATATTTTATTGCTTTATTTATACCCTTAGATTTGACAATAATGAACCCTGGGTTAATTATCCCAAATTTATCCAAGCTGAAGTTAAGTAAGGATAAATTGGATGTTGAGATGTATATGGTTGGATAGAATAATCAAAACAGTTCAGATACTCGATGTGAGTATGGTCTAAAGTAAGAGAAATTTGCTTAGCCGTGATATGCTAAAAATGGTACACCTGCATGAATTGAGTAGGACAAACAACTCTTACAACTGTTAAAGTTGCGCATCATGTGATACGCAAATCACCTCTATGACACCATGGCCAATATCTCTTATTGCTTTCTGTCAGAGGGCAGACAAAGTAAACACGTTTCGGACTATCCATGGATTTGAGGTGTGATAGGCGTTCAGCTCAGTTCACGGCTGACTGAACTCTCACTAGACAAGACTATAAGTAAGAAAAGATAAACTGGTTGTCAGTCCCAGTATTGTACCAACAACCGTTCACATTGGATACAAACACAAAGGACATACAGATTTCGTGACTTTTTGAAAAAGATTGTAACTTTACACAAGTGCCACCATGGGAGGCAATAAGGTAAGAATTACAAAAAATATTTGGTATTGTGTAGTTATTGTTAACAACTGAAGAAAATTAATCAGAAAATGAATTTATTGATCTGAGCAGAATTTATTTTTCATCTTATGCTCTGTGGATATGTAAACCTTTTAATTGGAATTGGGATATCGTTTTTAAATTAATCATTGAAGTATGCAGAAGTGAACAAAGTTATATCTCTCTGCCGAAATCTTTTTGTGAACAAATTCCATGTGTGTCACAAGTGAAATCTAATTTGTAATCAAGAATTCACTGTTCGCTACTGTACGTGTCTCAACATAAGCTAATGTTAAACTGGAATAATTTTCAGTATAAGTACATATTAAGAATTTATTTGATATTTCGTGAATATTTCTTTTATAAAGTATGATTGATAATCTGAAATTATTAAAAATGTTTGAATATCGATGCCGTTGGCGAGGGCGAAACTTTGTTGTGAAATAGGTTGTTGGTTTTTAAAATTTGTCGAAGAATGAAGATGAAAAAAAATCCTAATCTAAAACACTTGATGGTATTTCTCTTTAGAGGAGTCCACTACTATACAATTTTTACTCTCAATTTTGCCATTCTTTGGACGAGATTTTTGATTAACGGAATTGTCTTGCTTGTACGGATTTCTATTAATATGCTTTTAATTACAAAAATGTAGATAAGTAGAACTTCTTGGCATTTGCCTCCTAAAGTTCCAAAAGCTTGATCTTGAATTACGCGTGGATATTCGTGGCTTCTGACTGGACTGTGTGAAAATATAAGAGCTATCGCTCAAACTAGTGATGATTTTGCATGCTCCTTTAAATCCCCACCCATCAACTATTGATCTCCCAAAACTAGTTTATTTTCATTCTTTGTTTTCACTGCATGTATGTTACTTGACGATAAACAATCCTTTAAGAGGTGTGTCATCTCATCAGGATATAGACAAAAAATAACAACCCATTAAGTTATTTATCACATAAGTCGTCATAAGTTTTTTTAGTATAGGCGGATATCAGTGTGTATTTAACATTGTTTACTGGACTTGTTTACATTTATTGCACTTCAAATGGTATAAATTTTATATTATTTCTGCGTTATAAAGATCAGTTGACACTAGTGAAATCCATTCAGGCATTGTGTACTCTTTGAAGATCGGTATAGAAATTGGACTATGCCAAACTACAAAAGCCTTATAAAGTGCTGTAAGAAAGGATCTAAAACCTAAATTCTATTCATTTCTGTATTCATAATCAAATGCTTGAAAAGTCGCGGTTTGAACCTTAGATTGGTAACATTATATAAATAGTCTTATATTTATGTGTTCTGACTTTCAATAAAGATTGTATAACCGGTTTTAGCACAGAAAAGGTGTAATATCATGTTTACAAAGTCTAGTCATGATTTTAGACCTTGAATGCACTTTTCACGGCCCACGTATTATTATAATCTGAACATTCTTCGTTGACGTTTTTACATTTTGCACCTTGCCACACCAATGGCTTTATTTAGCTCACCAGCCAACATGGGTTGATATGACCTTGACTTAAGTTGACTTCTTTTAGTGGACGATTCCACCGCTCAAATTTCCTAAAATTAAATCCTAAGAATCTTGTAATAAAAATTCTGCCCTGAAATCTCAACTCAAATTACTCTTTCACACAGAATTATTGTCAGCTGTATGATTTATATAAAGCTGTCTCGTATCGAGAAGGAATAAAAAGAATCGTTTGATTATATGACGTTTGCTCTTTTTTGCTCTATATTTAACTAGCTACAAGGCTGACCCAAGTGAAATCCATTGTTCACAATGTCAAGGGAAATTTCCCATGAATCGTCAATACATGTACAAAAACCTTATTACTATAAAATATCTACATGTCCTCGTTGACCAACTCTATTCATGCTGTACTGTCAATTTCATGACAAGCGGTGCGCGGTTAATTCATTCAATCATGGAAAAGTCCGGTATACGAACCCATTTGACAGGTCAGCGTAAGGCCACCACAACTCGCAAATGCATTATTTTCTATGATTACTGACCCGAATTTACAAATTTATCTTTTCGTCATAGATGACTGATCAGTGACAGTAAGGCACATCTTACAGATAAACCTTTTCAAACCCCATATCATCAGCTTGCAAAATCTTTGACACGACCTCAAATTGTTTGGAGACGGACCAATTGACGCGGATTAGCTTATTTAAATTAAATTGTTAGGATGAGGTGAAAGAGTATGGAATGTCAACAAAATACAGCATAACAATAATTAGCATACTATATAGACAAATAAATAGGCCTTATTTACAAGCATGACGTCCCGTTATTTAAAAGGGATTGTAAAGAGGTTTTGTAATATTTGTATGTTTCCTTGGATACTGAAAGCATCAATATGCACCATTCCATTTTTCAGTCTTCTGTGGTTTCTGCAATTCCACTAAACCGATGTGTTGGACTGTAGGATGACGTCGCTAGTCGCGAAGGGCCTTATGTGATAATGCATAACATGATATTTCGCGATTAGTGACATACAAACGCATATAAAAATTATAAAACCTCTTTACAATTCCTATATAAAAGAACGCATTGTGGAATTGAGATATAATGTTATTTCAGCTTCACTTGGTTTTGAATGCTTCACTGACTTATTACGCATCAATCATTTTGTAAAGTAACAACGCTCCTTCCTCAATATATGGGTTAAGTCTTCCGAAATGACGTGTCACTCGCTCGCCCACTTTTGAAATGCAAATCATCCTCGCTGAAACAAATACTCATTTCAATCAGATTTTCTAGATGACATAAAGAATCTTGCCGTCTTCGAAAAAAATTCATTTCTCACTTCTGCGAATATGATTTTGTTCTGAATTCCAATATCACAACCCATTAAAATATGCTTATACTAAATTCGTAAGATAGTTGAAAAGTTTGTTTTCAAAAAAACTTCGCCTGCCATCAATACAAATGATTATAAATAGCCAATTCGTCAACATTAGCGTGATACTGAAATAAACAAAACTGAAGTCTGATGTATAGTGCATTTTTTTTTATCAGCTTCTCGTATTGTCCAACTGACAAATATGGGCCATGATTTATGTCGTTGAATACTAATTACTTCAAATGATATATCTATGATATCCAGAGTGAATGAATATTATGAGAAAATGGCGTCACGCAGGGTGAACGTTTTGTATCATCTGGTCTTTTCCCATAGTCTGTCAAATTATATAGAAGAAAAGTTTTCGACATAAAGGGGTTAAACTTTGTGAGCAATTTGTAAATCTTTGCGTCATTTTAGTGAGACAAAATTTCAACAAGTAAAATTTCAGCGTATTATTTTGATGATGCAAAAAAAAAAAAACCCCTTTTTGCGAAATATAATCAGAAAAAATCGACCACGGGCGTCACTGCAAGCAGTTACATGCACAGGAATTCTAAAACATTCCTCAAAATTGATGTACCATAAACTAACTCCTAAAATGCCATTTTACATTAATTTAAATACATCTCATAATACATGTATTTTATCTATTATTAAAACGTCACAATGACACAATGGTGTATTCCCGAGCGAAGCTCGCTTTGAAAAATTAAAAGATACCGTGCTTGAGTTCCCTTGCTCAGATTGGGAATGCAAAATTTAAAAGCTTTTCACGTTTTCACTGTTAATATAATGCTCAATACATCAATTGTAGAACGACATGAAGTATTTCTAATCGCTAAGATATGTAAATAACTTTTTGTAAATTTTTTTTTATATCTAGTCAAATGTAGAGCACAAATCAAGTGACCCTAGCCCCAAAGTTTGAATCAAGTCTGTTGTGAAGGTTTAATAAGGTTTCAATTCTATGACTCGAACTCCCAGTAACATGGATGCACTCTTATTAACGAGCGCAACCCAAGTATGTATGTGCATAGTTTAGTTGAAACCATATCTAGTCTCATTTGCATTCTGAGATATCTTTTGGATATTGGTCCTGATTAATCATTAGATAATAAATTTTTAAAGTTTATGTTACAGATTTATTACTTCACGTTTCAACATGTAATTATAATAGACGAGTATTCTTATTATGTTGGTCTTGTTATTAAATCCTGAATATAGAACGGGGCATAGGTCCTAACGTGCGATCGAACTATCCCGAGTGCGTTCACACGCCTTCAATCCATTCTTGGGAAGGTCAATTTCATTCTAAAACATTCTGTTCTTGTACAGAATTTTTCATCCGAAACATGAAGGAAGCTTGAAATGAGCAAATCAGATAAAGTTGAGACTGAAGGGATGTGGACTTTTTGGCATTCAGTCTTGAGGGTGGAGAAACCTGCTTAAACCTCCTGTGCTACATATCTACGTCCTACTAGATCCCTCGAGCTTGGTATCCAAATAGGGTGTTGTCCAACTATTACAGCCCATCCCAACCAAAGTAAGACGTAAATATTAGTTCAAACAAGCAGAAGAGTTTATCAAGTTTTATGCAATATTTTCCACCAAGATAGGGATAACCTATATATTATACGTGGGAGTTTCAATTTGACTGAGGTCAATAACCCATACAATTGTAGGCACAGATGTAATTTCATATCTTGAATTCGGTTGAAACATTATCGGTCAACAATAATAGATGCATGATTTCATCTTCGAGAACATTATCGTATATTTTATCATATAAACAACCGCTTAGTTTTATTTACATGTGACCCACTTTTATTGTACATTGTATTGAGTGATTGCATAAAATTTGCAGCCAAAATAATTTGTGTACAGGGCAGAAACACGAAGTGACTATGAATCATATGGCTTGTATCGTTTTTTTTCAATTTAAACCTCGCACAAAGGAGTTTTATATCGACGATACCCTTAACCAGCTCATTAATTGGATTTAGTTAGTATGTGTGTCGATTTGAATTAAACGTTGCAAGATTGCATCCTTGTCATTTTGAGAGTAGGCTGAACAATTAGGCTATGTTACTTTCATAAACACAGTCATCCTCAGATCCTTCTTCACAATGTCAAGATATTACGAACTTCCGTCATATACCTTGAATGCAATAGCCACCAATCTTTGTGATTGGATTGTATGCCAGCTTGTACTTCCCCGAACGGAATGTTTACAGACTTTCTGCGTATCCTCTGATTGGCATTATTCGCTTGTGTAAATCAAATCGTTGCATTTGCAAACTTTCGATATAAAAAATGTGGCTATTGCAGTCAAGGTATACACCGTAGTTCGCAATAGCCTGACATTGTAAAGATGCATCTGATCATGCAGAACAAACCAGAAGTCCAATTATACCAACGTGGTGACGCCAGCCCTTTAAAAACATATAATGTTTAACAGTTTTATTTGTTCACGAAATGCTCTTATTGGACAATAATACACTCATTGGGGGAATATGACCCCATTGGGTCAATGTCGTTCAAACAACATCAATAGGGTTTTACTGTATGTTCTTTGGATTATTGAATATCAAATTCTGTAGAGCTTTTAAAAACCCCATATAATATTACTGTTTACCGTAAATATCATGAAAGATGTACCCATCTTAATTTTGTTACACTATGTGCTGCATTCAAAGCAGTAAATGATAGGCATAAATTATAATGTGTTAACAGAAATAGAAAGCTAGCATCCGAGAGGATTTATTCGAAAACCTTTCCAAATATCTATGAAAATGTAAAACCTTTCCAAAACAATGTGCTTATGTCAATTCAAATTCGTTTATCACTATTTGAAGCTGGTGTCCTTTTTAATTTAATCGTTTAACGAATAAGTAAGTAAAAAGCCGAGGAAAGATACTTTGCACATTTGTACACAGCAATTCACGAATCAATTATAATCACCATACAATTAATGTGCAAACGCACTAACCCTTGATGATATTCCATCACGAAGCAAATTATGTAACATTCGGAAATCTTCGCCAGTTTCCATAATGCTGAATCCGCTGTAGAACTTTCACGATTGACCGTTTGAGCATGTAATTGTGAATTTCAGATTTTATGTATTGCTTTCAGATATGACCACTTCGACCTCTCTTTAATAAGTAAGTTTTACATAGAATATTTCGGCGAGTGTACATAGTCTATGTCTACTCAACACCTTATGTATATTTATCTAGAAGTGTCAATATGTAAATATCCAAATTTGAATATCGAAGATTGTGATACTGAATATTAATCTTTGTTTACAGTAAGACATACAATCGAAAATTGTATCACGTGATCTATTCTCCCGAAGGCCAAAGCAAAAATATAATGTAGACTTTTAAGATACATGGATCAATCGTAACCTAAAAGGCTTTCGCACAATCGAGATGAAAATGTCCTATTTCATTATTAAAAATTTATTGCATGTGTATTTGCAGTGCGACAAGGTCGTTGCAGCTTATTGGGTAGACGAAGGCGCCCTAATGAAGTACATTATGCAGCTTGACCCCAAGCTTATGCAATCAAACTAATGATTATTGTATCGGTTCTTATCGGTTATGCTTGAATACCTGTCTGACGCTCATTTCGAATGTATATGTACGTGAGGGTACGATGCCTTTCGCTATTAAATGAGATAGCTGCATGTTACATGTTTACTTAAGATTTTGAAACAGCTTTCAATCACTTGCCCTTTTAAACCTGAATATGAATACATTATAGATTATGTTATTAAAGAAATGCAAGATATTAATCACTCGGCAAACGACATTCAAAGGCTTCTTCTGTAATTTATTAAACTCGAGTACATTATACAGTTATCCACCTTGGGCAAAAGGAGATGGAGGATCGATAAGGCACACATGTTGCAATACACGAGGCCTTAGTTCGACTCGTCAGTCACTCCGACTTTCATTGATTAAACAGGCACTGTTCACTATTGCAATTAAAGTGTCATATCTTAAATCTTAAATCCGATTATTTCGTCCTCTCAAAAGTAAAAAGAAGTGGTACATGTACGTTATAATGGACTTATTTATCAGAAACATATCGCATCCAGTCTTTATACTGTTATTTTTGATAGGTTTCTAAGGTTGTCGCCACTGAAAATGTTTAAAAAATCAGATGATTTTTTTTCAATGATTTGCAAGGTTTTAATGCGAGTTTTCTGTTTTGAGTGCAACTAGTTTTTTGATTAATTTTTATACATGGACTATTTTTTGTCCAGCTTTAGAACGTCCTTTGCATGTAAACTACAAAGACTGTTTGCATTTCTGAAGATATGTCTGAAAAAAACATATTGTAATATTACGTGCGTAATGTTACTTCAACCACTTGTTTATTTTAAGATCTATATGAGTTGAAAATGTCCACTTTCTTGTCTCGCGACCTTTACACTTCAAGGCAGTTGAAAGTTCTAGGTGAGTTTATGTGCACTCTGAAAATTAGACTTGAAATTGACTTGACTTCAAAAGGACTTTTTTTTTATTAGTAAATGCTCGGTTGAAGCTCAAGCTTTTAAGAATTTTTGAAAAAAATGATGATTTCATGATTTGAATCAACCGAAAAATTGTTGAACAAAGCCTGACTTGAAACGAAATTTTATCTGACTATTTGAAATGAATTGGCGTAAATCTTTAGATCGAATAACAGAATGTCTATGTCATCCTAGTAACCTATTTAAATAATCAGTCAAATCTTGTTTACTTGTCTCTTAAAACTCGCCGGAGCAGAAAGATGTGTCATAACCCAAATTCAATATCTTTTGTTGTGGCTTTTTGTTTAAGAAATATTAAAAAGTAAAATAGAAGTGCTTTTTTCTTTTAATTATTTGATAGGATTTCATACTATTTTAAAAAGAAAATTTCGTTGGAAACATTTAAGATTTTCTTGTTGATTAAATATGAACAGTTGGGTTAACATGTAATGTGGAAACCATGAATACTATTAAATCGCAAATTTAACCGCAAATTTAAATACACCCTATCTTCTGAACAGTTTGCAGGCATGCAAGCTTTCAACTTTTATTTATTGCTTATTAACAGACATCAGAATTACCGACGGAATAAAATCTTGCACTTAAAGGGATTATAAAGAGGTCTCTCAAAAGAAAAAAATTTTTTACAAAAACTATGTGCTTGATGTCATTTATCGCAAAAGTCTGTATGTGATAAAGCATATTATTTTGCCCATTAGTGACGTCACCAAACACTTAGTTTTATTGGAATTGCAGGAAACGCACACGTCTGATTCAAAAATGGAATTTTGCAAATTGATGCAACCAGTGTCCCCGATACATATGAAATTTAGGAAATCCTGTATAATCCCTTAAGATTCTCGCGTACACTAACTACACTTGTTTCTTACTGTTACTGGTTATGATGTGCAAAAATGATAATAGCCCGAATATTTTAACTGTAGTTACCTTTGCCGGTACGTGTTTGTTTGATGACGAACCAGTCATATTTTCTAATCAAATAAATATTCATATTTCAGGACGAACCGATTGATAGAGGAAATTGGAGTGGACGATTAGATTTTTTACTCTCCTGTATTGGTTATGCTGTTGGTTTGGGAAACGTATGGCGATTTCCCTACTTAGCCTACAGAAATGGCGGGGGTGAGTGCTTAGTTCAGTATTTTAACGCGGAATTTAAATGAAAAATGAATGAATGAAGTTTGTCCTACTTTTCTGTACCTTGTGAGCTAATGGAGACGGGCCATGCCATGCAGGGTGCAATGAATGTTTTCCAGGACAGTGGCATAAGCCTACTTTATTGTGTGATTTATTGTCCGATTTTAAAATACAGATATTAAGCAGATGGGTTATCGTTGTAAGATCTTTGGAAATAAAATATTTCTTTGTCATGTCAGTCGAGATGATATTTCAGAAATCTGAAACTGCGTCAATGATTTTGTCATAAATATGTGTTGCATCGATGGTAACAACAATGCTTATATAATAACTACTGGGAAATAACTCACATTTCACAACTCGTTCAATTCAACAACTATTCAGATGTCGGACAAACACGTCCTCCTGGAACCATCGGTCAACTGACAAATCAACCTCTTTGAATAAAGGGTATTGGAGGACCTAATAAAGAAATACTTAAATCCTAAGTATATATTCTCATCTCATTTGATAGCTTCCAGCCCGTTCCCCGTACTTGCTCATGGAGTTGGATTGACGTCAGTAAGGCGATTATATGTCGTGGGTTGGAATCCTCCTCGAGATTAAGAAAAAAAATATGATGCCTGTTCCAGTGCTTTCGAAACTTGGCCCGGTGTCTGCTCTCACCTTCTTATACCTAAAAATTACTAATACGATTGACTGTTTATCGTTTCAGCTACGTTTCTGATTCCTTATGTTATTATGTTGACCATTGCTGGTTTACCACTTTTCTTTATTGAGTTGGCTATTGGACAATTTGCTTCAGAAGGCCCAATCACAGTATGGAAAGTCAGTCCTGCATTTTCAGGTAAATAAACTAAGTCTGTAAACTTGCTCTTGCTCGGGTGTGCTCTATGGTCTACTATAAAGTGAACATCTTCTTTTCATATCATATATTACAAAAATAGGTTTTTGCATTATACACGTCGACCTTACTAATAGGTGGATGATATTAATTTTTTACATGTTTCCAAATGTTAGTGGTATCTGTGAGATGTATTCATTCGCTGGCTTAATCCGACTGAAGCGCATCGACGACTTCAAAACCCCTGTTGCTGTCCATTGCTTACGGCCTGAGCGGTCGTACATATATGACTCGACCCTCAATTGTGGTGGATGTCTTTCCATTCGACCTGTGCCCACCATTGGTAATTTTGTATTACTAAATTTTAATATTTTTTGACAAACTGTTAATAGTTGATGTTTCCATTACCAGGTATTGGGTTTGGTATGTGTTTAGTTAGTGGTATGGTTAGTATCTACTACAATGTTATCATTATGTATGCTGTTTACTACATGTTGGTATCATTTGTTAACATGGATACACTATTACCATGGCAAACATGTAACAATACATGGAATGACCACACGTGTCGAATCGAACCATACCCAGCACTTAGTACCATGAATGAATCGGACAAAGTCGAAGCTTTGAAAGGTTAGTAGGAACTCTTCAATAGAAAATGCAACAAATATATTTAGTTTTTACCAATCGTACCATATCAGAAACAGGATTATTTTTAGCTAAGCCAATCAGAAAGTGTCCACAGCTCACAGTTTAAGCATTTAAATCCATGTGTATCCAGAAATAGACGCGTTAGAAAGTTAAAAAGACGACTCGTCTTTTCTTGACTCTGCCATATTATAATATATATATATGCCATATACAATATATATATATATATATAGAAAACAAAGAAATTCCTAGTTGGAAGTTGGAAAATATTTTTGAAGGAATCATGCGATTTTCGTACATTTGTGGTAGCCTACTTCTGAACACTATTTACATATTCATGACCCAAATCCAGCTCGGAAAATTGCGAATCTGTCCCTTTTTAAAGATGAGTAAACTTAGTTTCGGGTTATGAATGAGCAAAGGAACCAAGGGAAGTAACTGAACATGATTTCGACAAATTAGATTTATAGTGGTCATTTAAATTTGAAGATTTCTGAGTATCTGTTGCTGAAAGGATGTATTTTTACGTATAAATCTGCTTTTTCAGGCAACGTGGTGAACTTTACATGTGCCACAGAATTTGCAGCAAATTTAACGGAAAAATTTAATCTAACTTCTATGTTGATGCCAAAGGATTTCAATTCTACATATTTACAAGATAAACTGGTTGAAGGTTGTAAATTGAAATGGCAAACTGCTTCAGAACAATATTGGACGTAAGCTTTTTACTTTTTATCACCAGCAAGAGTGTCAGTTTCTTTGAACAACCGGTGTACCAGATGCTGTTGAACACATTTCCCAAAAGATCTTGATCATTGACTGAGAAATCTCATTTAAATCCATGATAATTTCAGAGATAGTAAATATGATTCTTTTCATCTGAATTTAAGGTTCACCTCGACTCAGAGGTCTGTCGGATAGTAAATATCAGTGTACAAATTATGCATTATTTTCCAAGTTGTTATATAGAATACTTCATTTGTTTAGACGTTCTGTATTGATGTTACAAGAAGCCGATGGTTTGGAATGGTTAGGTGGAGTCAGTTTGAGAAATTGTTTATTGTTATTCTTTACATGGATTCTCATCTTCGCCTGTTTAATTAAGGGTATTAAATCTACTGGAAAGGTAGGTCCTTTAATTCTATACTTTATAGTACATTCTGGTCTTTGAGTTAATACCGTCTTTTCAAACTGGTTTCTGTCAGTGATGCAGGTCGGAGGGGCTCAGGGCTGACCTAAAATGAGAGTCTTGTCGTTCGAAAGTGACGATAAACCGAGGCCCTCCATGTGCTGTAGGCTAATTCACTGTTGAATTTCGGAAAAGAGATGGGTAATTCGCTCATGGCACAATGTTTGACATTAACCCTTTTAATTACATTTCATTAGAACTGGAGCACCCTTTTGATATAAACATGCTTTTCTTATGTCAAAAGATCAAAACCGACATAGACCCATTACATTGCAATCCAAGGGCAAAATTGTGAATTATTAGGCAAAACCTAAATCAGACATCTAGATCTAATCAATCGGTCTTTAAACGGACAAACTAAACGCTTGTTTATATCATAAGATGATCTGTTATAACTTACCAATATCATCTGTATTTCTAGGTCGTATACTTTACTGCTACCTTCCCATACATCATTCTTATTGTCTTATTAATCCGAGGTCTGACTTTACCTGGATTTAGAAAGGGTATTGACTTCTATGTTATTCCTAAACCAGAAAAACTGTTGGATCCTAAGGTAAGACAATACATGATACATTATGTTAGACAATAAACCGAGGCCCTGTTTACAAATTAAAGATCGATCGACGATTGGAAATCGAAAAAGGGTAGGCTTATGCCACTGTCCTGACAAAATCTACCTTCATTAGCCCAATCTCGGGTGCAGAAACGTCAGTTTATCGTTTAAGTTTTCGATAAAACAAATGATCAGAATTAGAGCATAAAAAATCTCAATGAATAAAGACCGAAAGAAAATGAGCTTTGCCGATTTACCTTTCATGAATACAAATTTGCAAGTAAATGAAATGTACTTGCTCAGTTATATCTTATTTATTAGGTATGGGGTGATGCTGCTACACAGATTTTCTATTCTTTGGGTATTGGTTTTGGTGGATTATTGACCATGTCCTCGTATAACAAGTTTAGAAATAATGTCTACAGGTAGGTTTTTGTTACCCTACCCCCTCTAATGCTTGCACTAAATCGTTTTATCGTCAGTATGGCGCGCGTTGCATAACGTATGATGTTTGTTTTCCACAATGTCATTCAACTGCTTTTAATTTTAATGTGATTTAGATTTGATCTAACATTGACATACTGTTCGAATGATTGAATAAATAGGCTGTTCTATGATTATATCTTATGAACATTTTGAATAGAACACATTTAGCCGATGTTCTTGCTGATACGATACACGCCTATAAGCATTTGGCCCTAAAAATTAAATTCGTTAAAGTTGAATATACCAAAACCAACATAGACCCATGAAAACCTTCCAAAATCCATTTTATTGAATTTGAGCTATCAAATTAATACTACTGTGGGTATTGCTGGGGAGTCAAGACCCGTTTGGAACACCTGATGTTAATCAGCGACCCCGTTGGTCAACTTGGCCTCCCTTTCAGAGAGGCAAATGTTGCTCGGTGCAATCTTTTACAGAGCCTTATTGTTATATGCACTTAGAGATTTAAAGACAAAATTTATAAAATGAAATATTGTAACAAGATATTAGTACCGTATTGTCCATAAAATGAATTTACGCTGCCCATAAATACACTGTTGTTGAACAAATGTTGACTAATATTAATTCAACCATATTCATACCATTGCAGAGATGCTATATTGGTAGCTTGTATTAATTGTGGTACAAGTATATTTGCCGGTTTTGCTATCTTCTCATTGTTGGGTTTTATGGCCCATGTTACCAATCAAGACGTAGCCGATGTCGCACAAGATGGTAGGTATATCCTAAAACATGTATTTCCCATGCCAGCCTAAGGACTAGAGATGCAATATAATTTTGATACGGTATTTTATTTTTACCATTTCGGAACACAGTGGACAAAGCTGGATATAATTTGTCAGACAATAAAACCATCTCTAATTTTGCAAATGAGCTGTGTCAAATACACACAACAGTTAATAATTATTGAAAATATGCTTGTGTAAAAGAGTTCAATAGAAACTCAAGGGGAGCATACAATATCTAACCGTGGCGGTAAAAGTCTTTTCTTGTACTTGTTCTGAACATCATGAATTTCACTCTAAGAATGTTCTATAAGCTAATTTATGCTTGAAGCTGAAAATGTGGAGGACAACTTACCAAAAAGCTACCTCTGACATTTTTCGGTACGCTGACCTTATGTAACAATTATTTACATTTTCTATGTTTCTTTTGGCTAAAAGAACTACATTTCACTTTTTATGTTTCAATTTCAATTTCAGGTCCCGGTTTAGCTTTTATTGCCTATCCAGAAGGTATTGCCCGTCTACCTGTTGCTCCTATTTGGGCTTTCCTGTTCTTCTTTATGATTCTAACCCTCGGTTTAGATTCTCAGGTAAGAATTGGACTAGACTGAATCTGGGTAATTCGAAAAGATTTAAAACTCAAGACATATTTGCTTCATGTACATCATCGGGGAAATAAATAGTGAAATCGAATGGTTTGAGATGACATACATATAAATCTTTTTCTTTTCAGTTTGCTATGATGGAAACGGTTATTAGTGGTATCACCGATCTGTTCCCACATATTCTTAGAAAGAGGAAATTAAGTTTCACCTTCTTCTGTTGTATGATTGGATTTTTACTTGGTATTCCTATGTCAGCTAGGGTTAGTATTCTAACTTCCATGCACTTGATCAAATACAATTGAGACTCGGCATGCTGCCAGTAATGCAATCGATCAATGACCCCTCAAACGGGCAGTAGGAAGAAAAAAATTCGAAAAATAGGAGTTTTGGATTGTGCGAGAAATTGTAATGTTATTGCCAATCCCCATTAAACCATTGAGATGTGATTATTTTCTTGGATTTTGTTTTTATCGCTTCATACTTTGTCGATTTTATTTATAACTCTGGTAACATAACATTATTTCCGTAGATATATTTTTTGCAAATTTTGATATAAATCCAACCAAGTGATTCTTTTGTTTTTAAAATTACATAATCGTTCAATGAAAAATTATCAGAAAAAAATGACGCACATGCAGAGGGAAACGTTTTCTACAAAACATTGATCAAACAAAAACCTCAATCTAATTTTTCAGGGTGGTATCTATGTGTTGACACTATTCGATTGGTATTCCGGTAGTTATAATCTGATGTTCTTGGCACTTATGGAACTTATTTGTCTTATGTATGTGTATGGTAAGAGATTAATCCTTTTAGAATTTTCATTGTGTTCACGGCAAATCCCTATTTCTCAAAAACTGAAAATTGGATTAGAGCAATGGTTGTCACGCCATATGCTGTAAGTCTCTTGCTGGGTCGGGAAACTACCTTCGGATGTAAGTTCGACAGTCAAGAGGTAAATAAGTAAAGCATTGCTTCTGGCACACTGAATGACGCTGTACGAACTCGCTCAGCAAAACTAACCCGAAATCCAAACTATAATCTGGCAATGAATTTACTATTTATCAGTAATACCCGATGGGTTCGATTTCATAATGAACAGTGATATCAGTTGTCTTGGTGGGTAAGCATACATTGTCTGGTGCCATACCTGCCATGTCTTCTCAATATTACAAAATTCTTCTTCGGCAGTCGTTAGAGCTTTCATTAATTCCTTTCAGGATTCCGAAATTTCTGTAAAGATGTAGAAATGATGGTTGGATATCAACCAAATATATATTGGTTGGTAACCTGGTTGGGTTTGACACCACTTGCTCTTATTGTAAGTATGAGATACAAAGCGTTTGACGCCTTTGGAACAGACACACAAAAACCTCAGAATGACATATGACATTCGCTTTTGTAACTTAAGGCTTCCTTTTATACCATTTTTTACAAAACTATTTTGTAATGGAGGTTCACTTCTTTTTTTATAGCCAGAATAACTGTTCAGAAACAAGGATCCTATCCGCGACAAAATGTTATTGTTTGAGACAATTTGACTTCAATGTAGCCTTTTCAAGCCGATAAATGAATTTTTACATATTGGAATTTGTAAAGTCCTTTAAAGATAATGAACTTGATGTGTCTTTTCAGTTCATTATGATTATTTCTGGAATCTACTACACCCCTGCCTATTACGGTGATTATAAATTCCCATCATGGGCAGAAGGTATTGGTTGGATGTTAGCTATGATACCGGTTGCTGTCTTTTTCTTGGTCATGATTATTCAAGTTATACGTTATGGAGTAGTAAGTCTTATATAAATATTACGAATTTTATTTGGTTCATTTAATTTGATGCCTACTGGCCAATTAGTGATTCTGCAATATGTTCCATAACACTTGCTGTTTTCGCTAAACCAGAAAGTAGAGTAAAGATTCTAATAATCTTCTGTTGCTTATAGGCCAGCCAACATAACCACAACGTAAATAATGAAAGAAAGTAATTGAGGTAATAAGGTTGTGTTCTATGGAAAGCAAGTCTATGACATCATCGCATCCACAAATTTTGCCTATTGCTACTTAAAAAACAGTTTCTGTGGTCAAATGGGGTGAAAAAGTTATTGTGTATTATGATTGGCCCCGTTTCACAAATTTCACCTAAGATGAAAAATACAGTAAACTGATTTTTTATTAAAACTACATTAAAATCAATTTTAAATTCCGGTTCTAATGACTATTATCAACTGTTTTCTCTTTGTTACAGACTGATGCCTTTAAACCCCAAAGCGATTGGGGACCAGCTTTACCAGAAGACAGAACAGGAAGATACCAGAGACAAATAAACAATGCTTTTCAGCCCGGACAAATAAACGATGCTTTTCAGCCCGGACAAATAAACAATGCTTTTCAGTCCGGACAAATAAACGATGCTTTTCAGCCCGGACAAATAAACAATGCTTTTCAGTCCGGACAAATAAACGATGCTTTTCAGCCCGGACAAATAAACGATGGTTATGAGAACGAATGTGAATTGGGCGTGCAGAACGTAATGAACGGAAAGAAATTGCCGCCGCCGTATAACATTGCTAATGAAAAGTACATCGTCGAAAAGATGTAAATCGTGTGTACATGTGATTCAATGAATATTTTTAGAGATCTTACATTGCACATTATACATTAGTGATGCACATTTTTTACGCATAATAATAGACCTTTTAGATGAACACGAACTTTTTAAAAATGTATACGACGAGGATTTCTTGCGGTACTTTGACTATTGAATTTGTATTGTTTATTTGCCAGTGATCAGGTATCCTCTTACAGAAACATTTTAATGGCAATGAATTTTTAAGTGCTTCCAAGACTTTTACGTGTTAATCTTCTCTCGAAGATTTTTAGTTTTTGTTGTTAACATAATATTGTTTTTAACAATTTGAGATGAAATTCTGAACATTTTTAAAGAAATTATTAAAACATTGTCTAAGAAAATATCTATTAAACAAAAAAACGAAACAATTTTTGATGAAGTTTCTAAACAATTTTTGTTCATTACTTTTGAAAATTTCAACGTTTTTAAGAATTTTATACAAAATGATTTTAGTCGTGCATATTGTCTGTTTTGATGTTCTTTTTTTAACATATTCTTTCATTTTAAAGATATCTTCAAACGTATAATTTACCTCACAGTTGTTCGTAATAGGGACGTCTAATGTTTAAAATTTTAAATAGTTAACATTCCATAAATCCGATTTATCTATGTTAAATTTGGAATTTTTTTCTTATTTTTCTTTATAGTTTATATCATTGTTTTAATACATTATTAAAAAACTAATTTTTTTATTGTTTATTTTTTAAACCATAAATCATCCTATATCTATAATATGTACTTTCTGGTGGAATGAATTCATCTACGAATTATACTTTCCCAGATGCCACCAGATGCCAACAGATGCCAACAGTCGTTAAAAATCATATTCTCATAATTTCGCAAGTCGAAGCACACTGCACACATTCGAAAAATTTTTGCTTTATTACAGATTTAATTTCACACTTTAGAGCGAATTTTTTGAATGTGGAGGTAAAATCACTTGCACTTATTAAAGCAGAAACGAATTATTTCCTTATCTTTCCATAAAATGTTACCTTCGCAGACTAATCCGTCATGTATTCAATGTAGTTCCTTTGTGTCTATGGTGCACAATAAAAACAGAGTTTGTCTATCCAGAGACTAAAATAGCATGTAATTATGACGATCCAGTTGATGTTCTGTCCAAACATTGGGTGAGTTCAAATCTCGTGTTAGTGTTCAGTGTTAGTGTTAACACCAATACATAACACATTTGAACTTATTCTTCGTGTTTATATTGTATGTCTGGTGTTACGCGAATCTATTACATTTTCATTAACACCATATAAACAATATTTTTAAAAAATTGTTGTTTTGTTCATTCACCTCACTCGATGAGGACCACGAGGGCGGCCGCATTCGGGGCGGTGTCGGCGAACGCAAGGTGCTTAGCGAGGAGTCCCCTGTGCTTAGGGCGGTTTAGGCTGGCGGGGTGTTTCATCTAATTCATGTTCATTCACCTGGATATGATGTTCAATCGGTTCCGCACATGTAGCAGGATGCCTTTCCAAATTGTCGCCTCTATTTTGTACAGCAACAACTTGAGCAACCGGTATAAAAAAACATTTTAAATAAAATAAAATGGCTTAACTTGAACTCATGCTCGTGTTAGTACCCTATAATCAGGGCTAACACGGAACACCAGTATGAGGTCAAGTCTTGCGGACTAACACCAAATAAACCACGTTAAGAAATAATGAATACGTTCAAATAAAGCTTTAATATACTATATCAAATCATCAAATATATTTTAGAAATTTTAATTAAGGCTAAAAATCCAAACAGATCAGTTCTGTGTAATATTTAACATCCAAGAAATCATACCGATAGTAAGCTCGTGTTACACACTCCGTGTTAATATCCAACTACAGTGTTAGTGTCCAAATTCGGTACTAACACCAGTGTTAACACTAACACGGAACACTAACACGGGATTTGACCTCAACCATTGTATACAATACTATTTCAATATAATGTACGTGATACATAATTGTGACGCGTCTCAGCAATTAAACTACAAATGGAGTTTTTACTTGTATCTGAGTTCAGTGCTTGGTGTAATGACTCAAATATCCTTATAATATTCTGTATTCCCTACCCTAAGAATCGTCACTGTGTCCTACATTACTACACGTATATGTTTGATAAAAGCCAATAAGACTTGATTCGATTATCAAGAGGTCCGGGCTAGATTCCAAATCGATTGAGGTTGAACTTCACCACGCTAATGTCATGCCGATGCCCCTCTTCATTCAAAATGTAGTCAATAAACAGACGTAGACTCCATTTCATATCACTTATATTGGATCATTTAAACTGTATAACTGTCATTTGATAAGTAATAATGGTAAGTCTCATAATAATTAGTGATAATATCATATACCAACAGTCTCCGCACATTCATTGTTACATCGAAATTTACCAATATTTACACAGTGAATGGGAATGTCGGCCATATTTGCGCTGAGAATTGCTTTCTGTGTGCTCCCGTTTACATTTTGTTAACGTTATTCTTAGACTAAGACTAATACTAATACTAATAGAATAGAAAATAAATGAGTGAGAATTAATAAATTTAGTACCATACCGAAATCCAAAACAAAATAAAAATTGATTGGATAGGAAATATAGCTATATGGTTTATACTTAAGATCGTTTTAACCGTAGCAAGATTTCTGATAAAATTTCCAAATTTTCATTTAAAATACCGTTAGTCTTGTTAATTCTGTTCTACTACACCATTAAAATCGTGGAGATTATTTCAGAAAACAGTTTGATCAAGATCATTGTTGTATACTTGTATATGCTACCACGGATAATATCTACAATGTGAGGAATTTCTTTAAATGAATTAGCTTCTATGAGAGACCAGCAGCACCTTAGAAGAGTTACAGTTTCTTAATTAGATGAGTGATGTTCCGTGGGCTTAATTGGGCCCCTTCCCGGGACACCTCTGTAAGTTAATTTAATACCTATTAATGATCCGTCGGAGTGGTCGGAAGATTAAAGACGCCGATACTATGCTGCCCGCAACAGTAAATGTCTCAGTAATTTTCATTTATTGGAGACTTCATAGGTAGTCATAGCTCTTGGTAGGGCCCCAGCATAAGTTGTGAACCATTTCATATTATGTTTTAAGCAGTGGCGGCGTCAGCCTTCCGAGACCGGGGATTCAATGGGGATCGCATCTGGTTTTAACCTTTGACATACTTAGCTTGGTACACTTTATTTATTTTGGTTTATTTGTTCTGGGGGTGGTGCCCTCCAAGGGACCGGATCCCGTGGATTTGGTTCAACCAATCCCTGAGCTATTCAAAATGTAGCATCTGGTAAAGATTCGCATAAGATAAGTTTAACTGCCTTTCAGTTTCAGTAACACTAACCAAGATCAGTTATTATAGATCACAACATGAACAATGTACAATATGGCTCTTTCGAATCTTCGAACACCTATGAGAAATGCAAAGAAAAGCTCCATGTGACGTGCTATGTTGGAAAAAGATTTATTTTAGTGTTAATGCTATGTATAGGAGCGGGTAAGATAATCATTTTTAGCTTTGCTTATAGTAATTTTACAGTAACTTTTATGCGTAATCAGAAGTGACGAGAGATTTTATGCGAGACCAAGCAGAGTCTTAGTCTTAGTTTTGCCGCTGAACCTATCTGTTGTTTTTTTATATGATTTTAAAGGTTTTTGGATGAGGAATTGAAATCATGTATTGCATGGCACATTTATTTTGCAAAAAATGAAAGATAAAGTTCATTTGTTTCTTCAGAGAGTGCGACAAAAAATATGTTACACGGCCCGTATACACTAAATTAAGCCTACTTTAATTCTATTCTGCTCGAAAAGCATTGGCCCGTATCCACTAAATAAAATTAAGTCTAATTTAATTCTATTCTGCTCGAAAAACATTGGCCGGTATCTACCAAATAAAATTAAGTCTTATGTAATTCTATTCTGTCTGTCCATTAACACTAATTTAATGCTAAACAACTTTTAATTCTATTTGAAAATCAGGAAGAAAGACTCTTAAAAGGACAGTTGCGGCATTTGGGGAGGGTGGATTTAAGCGTTCAATATATGTAATTAGTCTTAAGATCTACAAATGTTGTGCGAAAATCGCATAATTCATTCAAATAAATCCACAAACAAGAAATTAAACTACATGTATTTATGTAATTCGTTCACAAGATTATCTTCTCTCTGAAATTTGGGGTATCCGAAAGTGGAACGTCTAGTTGATATAGTCTCTGTCACCAAGACATCTTCCATCGCAGTTGAAAGTTTTAACAAAAAAAAAACACCTGTTAATTTTTATCACCTTAACCATTAAGATTAGTGCGCAAACTTTTAAAGTTTGTTGTCCTTTTAGGAAGCTGTTAAGAAACTACTGTACGGAATTAAGTAAAATATATGCGCTATTGTAGAGAAATGTGTCTTCTACGTATCAACTAATGATATTGAGCCATTTGAAAGCTACAATCCAGGTATAGGTCGAGATAATACCTTCAGATTATGCTACCCAATTTACCCCCTGTCAGTGAGGCAGGTAAGAAGGTCTGATATGGAAAAGTGTCTAGTCGTTCGGATGGGACAATAAAATGAGGCCCCGTGTGCTACAGGTTGTTCATGTTAAAGATCCCTCGACAGTTTGGAATCGAGAAAGAGCAGATTAATGCCGCTGTCTTGGCAAAATTTCCCTGATTGTACCCTACATGACGTTGCCCGTGTTCATTAACCCACATGGTGCAGAAAAGTAGGACGTAATACTCGAGAAGATCAAGTAGTTACATAGATGTACTTTAGAAATATTCTCAGTTGTAATTTACAACGTTTATGATAATAAAAATGTTTTACAAAAAATGAAATGCCTTTTTAAATCTAACCTTTTGTTATGGTATTCTCAATTTCATCCCCCTCTTCCTCATTTTAAGACACGTGTAAATTGTGTTGAAACGTTATACAGTTATACAAGAGAAGACCGAATCAAAATTTGAACACAAATAAATCTTGTTATTTTGAAGCTGAAACATATTTTATTTCCTTTGATCAACAAAGGCTGCACACAGGTGTTTACTATTACCTATACGTGTTACCACATCAAATTTTTAATCTCCTTCTGTCTCCAGAAGTGAATCGCTGTTTTGGATCAGAATTAATGCTCCTGAAGATAAGTTTAGCTAACATAGCGAGTCAAACTGAATTACTTATTCGGCGTTATAAAAAATTCTTTAAGGATATAAATTTTGATCACAGTATAAAAAATGTAATATATATAATTTGTGTACATTTCAGCTCTGAGTTTTCTGTTAAAAGTCAGTATGTCCGTGGCTGTTGTTGCTGTCACATCAAACAGCACGAATATTACTAAGGTATTGTCATTTATTTTTTTGACACGCCTGTATAAAAATCTGCAAAAGAGTCTAATATTTCTCGTTTGACCAAATTTAAACTTCAGATAGTTTCCAAGATGAACAAAAAAATGTTTGTAATACCAGAGGAGATGTAGAAATTGCTTTTTAGTCTGAAGGATTTATTTGTGGTCCGAGGTTTTCTTTTTTTTATATTTTCTGCAACAATCCATTGCAATAATATTTGAATCAATCCTTTTTGAGCGTGAGAACTTTCGTTTTTTTACAATCACGCTAGTTAGCCCCACCTTAAATGTAAATCATAAATGTTACTATAATAAATATATCAGCCACCCAAGAAGAAAAACTCCAAACCTGAAGTGATGTATGAGCCGTTATTTTAGGGTGACGACACATTTCCAACGGTATATAACAATGATGCACAATTATATTCCTTTAGATATTAAAATTTCCACGGCTAAAATTCTTATTTATTCCACTTCGATTTGGTTTTCATAATCAGAATGTATTCTTAATCCTCATTTTTATAATACTTTGCATGGGTGGCTTATTAGAATATTTCAAATATATGAAGTCAAGATGATTGATAGGTAAGAGGGTTATGTTACATTAATAATACAACTCTTGATTTTAAATCAAAAAAACAAATTAATTTGAATAAATACTAATTTCATTCTCTAAAATATAATTTTAATTTTTTGTTTTTTTATTCTCAAAATTTTAATTTTAAATATTGAAACATCCGTCCATTAAGTCATGGGATAAGGTCTATTGTAACACTTGTGGCAGTCCATGGTTTTGGTTATGGTCATTATCATTATTATGAAGAATACTCTAGTTTAATATCAATAACAGAGAACTATCTTACCAACATGTTAATTGATGTTTTCTGCTACCATATTTTAAACATTTTTCTGAATTTTCTCAAATGAAAACTTTATTAGCTGCTATCAATATATTACCAAAACTGTTATTTTTCGTTACTAGTTTGGATATTTAGTACTTAATTTTCTGTATTACACCAGACAATTTAGGTTCACAGTTAAGGACACTTGCTACCAGCTGGTCCTTTTACAAATGGGTCGACTGGAATTATAAGTGAAGATAACTTATTCAAGGTTATTGGATTTCACATGCTGATCGAGATCAGAACCCACAACCGCCATTCGCTTAACGTAACCAAGCAAATGACGTCATGTAAAGAGCCAACGCTCTAACCGACTGTTCAATATAAACACTCCAAAGCGTTAAAAATTTTCTCTTTCTGACTTTACATTTGGAAAATTGCAAACGAATATTAATATATTTTTTCAGAGTGAATGTTTTTGTTGGTCACATTTTGACTGGAGTGTAGAAATTCAGGGATATATATTAGCAGCATCATCAGTTGGTTTGGCACTATTCCAGATACCCACAGGTAAGTGGCCAGTTAAGCCAAGCGATTCAAATTTCCCCATTTCATCAAGGATTGTTTTCTCAAGTCATCCAATCGTCTCCCCTTTACCGGTCACGGTGGGATAAAAACCACAGTTACAGGCACACGGTGTTTGGCGCAGCTGGCAATTTGGCAATATAATGGTAGCCGCTAATGAGCTTTTTATATGAGAAGTATTTCATAATAGCAATCTTACGGCGATCAAAACTGTATTTAGACGCCGGAAACGTAATGAAAACGCAAAAGTCCCCTAAAATTGCAAATTCTCCAGCTGTCGTACTCAGCGTTCCCAAGGCACGTTTCTAATGAAATGTATGGGTTTGGTGCATATAGCTTTTATTGTGTTCATGGATATGTTACGACGTTTTTTCTGAGGACATTATCTATTCAGTGGCGATCTCAACAGCGATTATTGGCGACTATAGCGCCCACCGTACGATATCTGACACTTCCTTTACGATAATACCACACTTATGGCGGCCTTAATAGGCTCTGAGCTAATTTTCCGTCGCCGTAGCAGCTCAGTAAGGATGGCTTTCCGGTGTGACGGGGCCGTAATGAAAAGTGGTATCAGGTTAAAGTAAGCACTAAGAAGCTTTAGTAGTTATTGCTTCTCCTAGTTTGAATATAATGTGAAATTTTTTTCGATGACAATTCTTTCAGGCTTTTTGATCAGAATTGCCGGTGGAAAATTTTTATATGGTCTATCATTAACTGGAATATCCATTGCGTCACTATTTACAGCACTGGCCGCATGCTGGAGCGAATATGCCTTAATGACACTCAGGTTTATCCATGGTTGTTTGGAGGTAGGTGGTACATTTCGTTTCTTTTAAACGTCTCCGTCTGACCAGCCCGTCATCCCCACGTGTGAGATAGTGACATAAATGGTTCACATGTAGTGAAAGGTGTATCGATAACAAAAGGAACACAAGTTGTAAGCAAACTCGCCTCCAAAAAAGCTGTGAAAATGAAATAAAATAAATGTATTTTTATGGACTAACGAAGATGGGCAACACCGTGTAGTGTGCAATGATTTTTAGCTGCCGATTGATCTTAACGTGCACAACGAGAAACGGACATTTACATCCACCCACCGATCGATTTTCAATTAATTCACGATAAAATAGGACAATATTGTGTTGTTATTCAAACTAAAAAATAAAATAATTTTGTGATTAACCTTCAACAACTTTTCAGACTAGTGTTTTACCAACTACGATGATTTTATTATCAAAATGGTCTCCAGCTCAAGAAAAATCTAAATTAGTCACTTGTTCGATTGTTGGTAAGTTCAATCCGGTAAAATGCAGAACTAGACTGTTTCACTCGTGTGTACTTGTAGTTCTAATAAAGGAAGAAATGAACTAATATAACCGATGGAAATGATAAATCTATATTGGGCTTTCATTTTTACGTCCACCCTTTTACACCTCTCTGCCTTGAGCATCTTCGTAAACACGTTCATGTGATTACTAAATTGAAGCCTGTAGTCAGAGTTATGTTACTTGGAACAGTCTCTTGTCCTTTACCTTCCATTTTAACCGAATTGTCAATTTCAAAGGATACCATGCTGTTTGTATACACGGCGCATTGATACAAAAAAGAAAGAAATCGAATGCCCTAGCTGTAGTTAAAATCAGAACAAAATGTAACAGCACATATTGAAAGCTATCATTATAAATTTTATAGATATTTTTCAGGTTTAGATGTGGGTACTATTCTAGGCTTCTCGCTATCTGGTTTCATATCTTCTAGTATAGGATGGCCGTTTATATATTATATATTTGGTAAGCCATTTATTCTCTACAAAATTTTCAGATTTTACAACTTGGTCTCCTGTAAGTGAAGCCTGTCGATGCGGGGAGGGGGTGCGCAGACATGGAAAAGGTGTCTTGTAGTTTGGATTGGACAATAAACAAATTTCCATAGATTACGATTGTATGCTTTAAAGAGACCGTTGGGCACAGCATTAGGTTGTCCTTCATTTCTTCGTCAAGTAATAACTTACAAGAGGCCAAGTCTACCATAGAGAATTGTTAAAATTTCAGATAGACTGTTAGTACAGTAGAGACAAATGTACATTATATACGAAAAAAGCTCGATTAACGAATTCCGTATACCCAGGATAATTTTGAGAATGGTAAATTGTTGAGGTGTGGTGTCCGGTGGAATGTAATCGAAATTTGTAGTCGTGTACGGTCTCTGTTGTATTGGTTTTTTTCCCATTTGTTGATACCCCACACCACATCTCGTTTACTTGCTCATAGTTTGAAAATGTGTCATTGTAGGTGGTTGTGAGCTGGTGTTTGCTCTCCTCTGGGTTTATTTGATAACAGAAGATCCAGAAAGTCATCCTACTATTTCTAAAGAAGAGCTAGATTACATCAATCGTTATTCACTTTTAGATGATCATTCTCAGGTAATCTTACATTATCAATATTGCTTTAAATAAATACAGTGCTATTGTACTTCGCTTTCAAAGTATGATATGTAAAGTATGAAATACAGCCGAGGTTTTTTTATTCAAAGCCTTCGAAATATAAAAAAAGAAAGGAGGCATTTTATATGATAAGCAATGAATGAATATGAAATAAGGTGCGCAACTCGTGCCTACTTGAATCGGCTAGTTTATCCAGCGGAAACCAGTGAGCAAGACTCTCTATTTGTTAACATGTTGAAACTTTACCGTTCAAATAATGAAGCAGCGAGAGTAAAAACGGATATATCACAAAAAGATAATAGCATTTCAAAATTTAACTTGTAACCATTTACAAAATCCTTATGTAAATCATTAATATAAGATATTATTTTGATAATCAATATGTAATACATTTTACCATAAATTGCGACAACAGCAGATGTTGGAAAACGGCTATCCTAGTTACATGCACCTCATTTTAGTATGATCAGTTGCCTGTGATCTTACTACTGTCTACTGTCTACTATGTGGCACATCATGATGTTGCTCTCACAAAACTTACTTTTTTCCACACAAGGAAGGTATATACTTATTGCAATGTGAAAACATAATGTTATTTTGATGATATACCACTAGTTGTGTCCATTTTGACCGAATCATTTGGGCCCGTTTGCAAGACGTCTGTTGATAATCTAACTTCTGAATAAGCGATCAAAAACCTGTCTTTGTAGTTTAAAATTTGGTGTACGTAAATTAGTAACATTGGAAATGGCCACACACAAGCTAATATGTTCACAAAAGACCTGGTCACCATAAATTACTCGCATGGAAAAAGGCCTCGAGAAAAACGGTGATGTAGTAAATTGGTAGTAATAAGGCAAATTGTTCACGGTAATTTTTCTAAAATTTAAATTGGTCACAGTAGTTTTCTTACACGATAAGTTCATCAAAATCGTTTGTGAACCAGTTTTTTTTTTGCTATTTTCGTTAGAAAGAAGACCTACCTTGGAAAGACATACTGACTTCTCTGCCACTGTGGTCCCTGTTGATTGCAAATTTTGCTGTTATCTTTATATTTTATTCTTGGATTAGTCATCTTCCTCAACTTTTAAATAGTGTTTTACATATGAACATTGTAAATGTAAGTATTACTTGCGTATTATCCGATCTGATTGGTTCAAAGATCCCAACTTGATGTAATGTATTTTTCTACTATCATCGCAGATGTTTTTGACCAAAGTTTACACTTTGTTTTACATAGTTTCTATAGTTTACATAACACTAGGTTTTGCCTTGGCCTCCCTATTTTGTATATTATATTGTGCCTTCCTGTTTGTCGAGTTCGTGCATGTTGAACATCAATGACAGGTGTTGGCAGACTGGATTTGTCGTCACCTGAATCCATAGTAGACAGCTATCAAAGTAATCACCAATCAGAGGACAGTGCGAGACAATAAGAAATGAATTCCTACAATTAAGGTTATACAGACATAAAAAATTGCTTCATTTTGACTTCGCTTATTGCTTGTACTTTGAGAATATTCAGAGTTCATTTACTCTGTCGAGTGTAATTAAAAAACCTGATTTATTTCAAATTTTGTTAATCTTAGATATAATAAATGTCTTTCAGAATGGTATGACATCATCACTACCACATATATGTGCTGCAACATCTACACTGTTTGCAGGATGGCTGTCTGATTTTTTAGAAAATAAATACAAAGTCTCTTCCACTTTACTACGGAAGTTATATATATTCTTCTGTAAGTTCTGTATAATAAATGATATTGATGAATGGCGTTGCCCGTCTGCATTAGCCCCATCATATACAGAAAAGTAGGACGTAAAACACAATTCCATTACTTTAAGTATGTTGAAAAGGTCTTATTCTTCGATGGGTAAATTCGATTGGGGACTTCCAGATCTCGAAATATCGTTGAAACACGATTTACAATGGCATAAGACGTGCTGTAACATTAATTCCATGCTTTCCTTTGTTGTACCATACTTTAATGAGTAAGAACCGTGGTATATATTTTACTACTGGTTCAGTGTAAGTCATTTCAATGACCCTGTACTGTATTCATTTTTTCAATTTGATCTTTCTATAGGTTTGGCATTAGACGCTGTGTTATTTTTGGTGGCGAGTTTTATATTAGAAAGTCAGCTGGTATTATTGTGTATATTACTAGTGTTTTTTCTCCAAGGGTTTATTTGGAGTGCAGTGTTAACCAATAATTTAGACTTATCAGCGGAATACAGTTGGTTCATTGCAGGGAGTATATGCTTGGCTTCAGCAATAAGTGGTATATTAGGACCGTCTTTAAATGGAATAATTCTTGGAAAGGTTTGGTTTTGATAACTTTGATATTTTCATTTTTGGAGTATGTGCAGCTAAAAATCCTTATATGTTGGATGAGGTGCTCGTCTTGCTTTGGATAGATGGTAAAAGTTTATTATCATTTATTTTAATCGGAGAGCGCGCCGATGATTAAAAAATCTCAGTTGTCACCAGTTGCTTTCGCACGTTTGTTTTACATTCGGCTTGAACTGTTGGAATAAGCCACTATGTAGTTTATAGTTGTCTGTCGGTATCTCATTTTGAGTTCGTATATGATGCCTTAAATCCGAAGTCGACCTGAGCTTACTTAGCTTAATTACTGAGTATATAAATTTCAGGGAGGTTTGATGCAATGGAAAATTGTGTTTTATATGGATGCTGCAGTTTGCTTAATCGGAGGCATCGTATATGCTACATTCGGATCGGCAGAAGATCAAAGATGGGGTAAACGTGAAAAGAAATTCGTGACAGACATAATGAAAGGTTGAATTCTATCATCATGTTTTAAGTTGTTAGAACGATTTCATCTTTGCCCTATGCCAGCTTCTTTCTTATATTCGTCAGAAGAAACGGATGTGTTTAGAAATGGATAAAGAAATAGTAATTTTCTGTATAACAACGAACTCACAAGGATAGTAATAATAAATTTGGCCAATTATGGTATCAAGACATTGAAAATTACTGGCCCGCGATATAATATAGGCGACACAGACACCAGGTCTTAGAAACGCAATTTGTCTCATTTATTAGAAAATATGAAATAGAGGACTCTTGTAATCAAAACTGACTTCAGTGAAAATTATACCCATGAAACACAAACTGAAATTCAATCAGTTTATTGCGACACTTTAAGTTCAACACTGTACACTACAATAATATATTTTAAAAACAGATAATGATCTCGATATTAAATACTACTAGTAGGTGGTTCCATGAAACGTAGAATCACAGAAAAATCATTAGCACAAAACATCGATTTAATTGATTTTGCTGAATTTGCTAATTTGGCTAAAAAGGTTTTTCCCAATATATGTATCTTGTTTATATCAAAAACTGATGTTGAGAGTTGTATGCCAAAGCTAGACTTAATAAATCTAAAGACATACTAGAACCGTGATAGCGGTACCGAAGCAGTGCGCATCCAACCAGATACATTCGATAAACGTTCCAATGGGATTTCTTACCGGAAAGAAAAGCATGTAAACTTTCAACAGTAAAAAAATCGTTTAAACCGTTTAACGTTCGTTAGTGAAAAGACGCATGAAGTTCATACCATTCGGTACTAAAAGGTGTTAACATTCGGTAGTAAAAAGTCGAATTTTCAAATAGCTGTAAAGTTAAAAGTTCAATTCGCACAACAAAAATGAAAGTGTGTTTGGAAAGGTCTCGTCAAGCACAATAACTTTTGTTACGGTCAAGAGGTCAACAAAGGTCAAATAAAAGAGATATAAACCTTAAAAGTGTTGAAAATTGCCGTTTTGGGACGTCTCTAAAAGCGAAAATATGTCGGACATCAAAGATAAAAGTATGAATGGACATCATAGATCAATAACCTTTATCCAAGGTCATGCATGTAAATGGTCAAAATATCAAAATTTTATAAATTGTAAAACCTATTCCCTTTTTTAAAGTAAAAGGCCCAAACAAAATGTAACTCTATCAATTATTGTTCCAAATAATGATTTATTTTTATGTAAAAAATTCGATGGTGACAAATGCAAACTTTGCGAGTTATAACAATTTGAAATATTTAAGGTAAAGGTAAAAGTAACCCGGATTTGCCACGCCCACATCAAACATTTTGTGTTGTCTCTAATAATGTGTACAATGTCAAATAATGTTCAAAATTTCAAGTGTTTACAATCATTACATCATGAGATATTCAAGGTTAAAAGTTTTTTAAGGCAACGGTGACTGTCGGTGGATTATAGAAACCGTTAAAATTACACAAAGTTACTATAGAAGTCAATACAAAATTTTCAAATTCTAAAAAGCGCAAATTTAATCAAAATACCAAGTGTTATATATCATTTGAAAGAATAGATTGCGTGTAATAAGGACATAAGAGAAATTTATACATATGTAAATTAGGTCACTTGACAGAGCTCTTCAACGTTAAAAATCGCGATTTTCAATTGGCTGTAGAACCGGAAGTTAACGATGCACAACAAAAGTGAAGATATTATCGGATATATCTCGTAATGGGCAACAACGTTTGTTCAGGTTAGAAGGTCAACAAAGGTAAAATAAAAGTAATATGAGCCTTTGAAATTGCGAAAATTGCTGTTTTCGGACGTCTGCAAAACCGGAAGTATACATCGGACATCAAAAATCAAAGTAAGACCATGCAAATTTCAAGGTCATTTAGGTAAAAGTTCGAAAATGAAAATGTTTAAAATTTTTCAAATTGTTAAACCTATTCCCTTTATTAAAGTAAAGAACGCAAACAACTGTAATCTTATCACAAATTGTCCTAAGCAGTGATCTATTTTCATGTAAAATTTCTAGGGTGACAATTGCAAACTTTGCGAGTTATGACAATTGCAAATATTTCAGGTAAAGGTAAATTACTACCGGATGTGCCACGCCCACTTCAAAAATTTTAATTTGTCTGTGATGATGTGTACATTGTTAAATAATATTCAAAATTTCAAGTGTTCACACTCATTAGATCATGAGATATTCGTAGTTATACGTTTTTAAGGCAACGGTTACTGTCGGTAGATTATAGACACCGTGAATTTACGCACAGTTACTATAGAAGTCAGTTCAAATTTTCAATTTTTAAAAAGTGCAATTTTGATCAAAATACCAAGTGTGATATATCACCAAAAAGGAGAGATCATGCACTCTAAGAATATATAAGAAATTTTGTCATATGTTAATTAGGTCACGTGACAGAGCTCTTTAAAGTTAAAAATCGCGATTTTCAAATGGCTGTAGAACCGGAAGTTAACAATGCACAACAAAAGTGAAGATATTATCGGATATATCTCGTAAGGGGCAACAACTTTTGTTCAGGTCACAAGGTCACCAAAGGTCAAATAAAATCTCCAAAAGTAAGCGTCAAAAAAAAAAAATTATGATCAAAATAGATTCAGAGCAGGTATTGTAAAGACGTAATGAACGGTTAACGTCCTACGTCATTTCCGGTTGGGCAAAGATGCGTCATGTTACATTTAAACAATAGCGACACGCAAGATATAAGAGATAATGATGTCAGATAATGTGTGACATATGCAGTTTTGGCTGTGGAGCGTGACCAGAAGTAGACAAAAAAAAAGAAATAGTCATTTCGAAAACAAAGCAGTGCGTTCGAAGAACGCGTTCGAAGAAAAGCACTGCAATTAACTATTCCAGGAACACGTAATTGTCATTTTTTCAACGCTGTAATAATTGTCTTTATGGGGATCATTCAAAATCTTCTGACAGCTAGTAAAATTTCGGACATGTCACTGTGGTATAATAAATAAGATAAATTTAAAGCTGGCGATTCTTAATTAACATATCTGAATAAAAGAGTACTTCGACAGTTTCTATTCAACTCATAATGGAAAGAAAAGGCTTGTTTAAATTCCTTGCACGGCTTTATATTGTGCTTTCTTTTTAAGGTCAGCTTTTTACATCTTTCTGTAATAAGTCTTTGCGCTCAACACATAAGACAATAAGGCCACGGTAAACATGTTCATGTGATAACTAAATTGAAACTTGTATTTTTTATCTATATATGAGCTAGTTATTCTATCTGTAAGTAGTATAAGGCCTTTCAATATGGTCGCACTTTCTCCAATTCCATTTCATTCCATGGGGGAAAAGTGCAACCATATTGAAAGGCCCCCAAAAAAACCTAAACACCCTACATTTCATAAATTCTTACACCAAAAAAGAACTATACACCCTACATTTCATAAATTCTTACCAATACACCCTACATTTCATAAATTCTTACACCCTTACATTCCATCAACCCCCATCCCAAAATACCTATTCACCCTAAATTAAACGAAAAAAGCATATTAAAAATACCCTTATATAAAATAACTTCCTTGTTTCGCTTAACATCCGTTTTTTATTAGCCTCGTTTTAAATAATATAATTTTTAGTCTAGAAACTTCTAGAAGGGGAGATAACTCTTTTTTTTGAAAAAAACAGACCACAATTTCTTCGTTAAATTAATTCATTTATAAATAGGATGAGTTTAATTCTAAAACACGAATAACACAAATTCGAAGATTATTCGGACGACAGTATCTTTTTATCAATATTTTCTCTAGGTAAAACAATAATTCCAAAAGTAGCTAGCTTTGTTTCAAACAACAAATCGCTTATTTCATCCGAAGCGAAAGCCCTCGGCTCAATCACGGAAGCGGGAAAAAGTATAAGCGACGCAGTGAAAAAGTCTGACGAGTTGAAAGAATTACAGCTAATAAGAGAACTGCATAACAGGAGATTACAAGAAAGGAAAGGGAAAGGTTTTAAAGTTATAGGATAAAAATGATTGTCGCTCACCCTCCAAAAACTTATTTCGGTTCAGATATACAAAAGGCATTGGGTTCTCTTCCTGGATTTCCATGGGCAAAATATCTCGGGGAAAAACATCTTCCCGGTCATAATTACACCGGTCCAGGCACCAGGTTAGATCTACGCTTAGACGAAAACGAAACCTGGCGAAGAACCAGTCAATAGAGTTGACGCCGCTGCGCTTAAACACGACATACTATATATACAGAAACAAAGACATAAACTTCAGACACGAAGCAGACAGACATGATAATCGAACTTGAAAATATTCCAAATCCAACTTTCAAAGAGAGAATGCAAACGGCTCTGATCATTGAACTGTTAAAAGCAAAGATGAAATTGGGCATGGGATTAGCGGATGAAATTCATAAAGAATTTAAAAAACTAAAAACTTTTTAAAAGTTAAAGTATTTGAAAAAGATCAGCCGATTTAATTCATATGCCAGTCGAAAGAGGATATAAATATTGCTTAACAGTTATAGATTTGTATACGAGATATGCTTGGGTTATTCCTTTGAAAAACAAAACAGGATTATCAGTCGAACACGCATTTGAAACGATTATGAAACAATCTAACCGACATCCAGAAAAACTGTGGGTAGATAAAGGAAGTGAATTTTATAACAAAAATATGAAATCTCTGGGATTTGAAATTTACAGCACGCATAATGAGTTATTGAGAGATATAATAGAACTCTAAAAAATAAATTATTCAAAAAGTTCACGGAATTGAAATCTCAAAAATGGCTTAAAATATTACCAGAGGTTGTAGATGAATACAATAACAAAATTCATTCATCTATAGGTGTCACACCAACACAAGCCTCAAATAATCCAAATATTATAAAGTCAATTAACGCACAACATAACTACGAAAATGAAATAAAGAATTTAAATATCAAACCCAAATTTAAAGTCGGAGATCGAGTTCTATTTTCAAATATAAAAGCAAATTCGAAAAAGGTTACGTTGGATACTGGACAAACGAAATATTCATCGTTGATAAAGTAAACACCACATCACCTCCGACATATGAATTCATCGATCAAGACAAAGAACAAATCATAGGTAGGTTTTATCAAAACGAACATCAAAAAACTGACTTTTAAAAATGAATATCTTTCTCGATAAATACGGAACCGATACAACTACAAACTTTCAATTTATGAGATGGGCGAATGAGTTAAATATATCACCGTTTTATTATTGTATGAGAGATGAAATAAATGATCTGAAATATAAGAAAGGTAAATTTTACGCTATAACAAATATACATACTTCCTATCAAAAAGGAGTTCATCATTCTCCTTTGTACAAAGACTCTTCAAATGACTTATATTTCTTCGATTCTTATGGATTAGAACCCACTGAAGAGATAGTGCAATTGACTAATAAACCAATCAAATGTTCTACCTTTCAAATTCAATTACCGGGACAAAAGTTTTGTGTTCAGCTTTCACTTTGGGTTTTATATCAATTAAGTTTAGGAAAACAGTTTGAAGAAATTATGATAAATTTAACTCAATAAAAATGGCGAACAAGTTTGGATTAGGTTCTTTATCTTTAGAAACTAAAAAAACCGAACACTACAGCGTGGATAAATATAGCGAAACCTTACTTTGTGGATCTAATCGGGGATACTCTTCAAGGTGATTTAGATATGAACAATTTCAAAGTAACTAATTTAAAGTCTCTGGAAAATGACAATGACGATGTTCACAAGAAATATTTACGGGAACAAATAAATTCAATTGAAGTAAATAAAAACCATTTAGAAGATAAAATAAGTAATGTGAAAAGATTCTTCAAACGTCAACTAAATAATACAAATTTTGATACTAAACTACAACAAGAAAAAAAATGAAATGAATGGAGTTTTACGTCCTACGTCTGCACCATGTGGGCTAATGAAGACGAGCAACGCCATGCAGGGTGCAATGAGGGAAATTTTGCCAGGACAGTGGCATTAGCCTGCTCTTTTTCGATTTCCAACTGTCGAGGGATCTTTAACGTGCACAGCCTGTAGCACACGGGGCCTCGGTTTATTGTCCCATCCGAAAGACTAGACGCTTTTTCCATGTCAGCCCCTCGTACCTGCATCACTGACAGGGGGAAACCGGGTTGAAAAATCCGAAGGTATTATCTCGACTAATGCCGGGATTGAACCCTGGACCTTCAGGTTAGCGAGCAAGCGTCTAACTCACTGAGCCACCGCGGCTCCCTAAACTACAACAAGGGGTAGCAGGTTTATTAAGTTTTTTTTAAAACAATTAGTCAACGTAGTGAACAAAACTGAGTTACAAAATTTAATTTCATTAATATCTAAATTAGATGATAAGATTACAAAACAAAAATTAGACATTCAACAATTAATAGATAACATTCCAGGTGAAAATGAAGATACGTTTCAACAGGAATTAAATGCTCTGGAAACTAAACTAAATAGTGAATTACAAAAAGAACTAAGAAATATTAAACAACAAATACAAAATATTGATGATAGCGAAATCAAAACCTATATTCAACAACAAATACAAAATATTGATGATAGCGAAATCAAAACCTATATTCAACAACAAATACAGAATATTGATGATAGTGTTATTCAACAACAGTTATACACTATTAATAACCTAGTTTTAAAACAGGATAAAAATATAGTCGCATTAGAAAAGTATCTCAAGAGAGAAAATAAATCATATTATTTTAGTCTTCCATTTGGAAGTTTGAGACGTGACGATGCTTCTATTACTGATAATATTGATAGATCAAAAGTCTATGAATATAAAAAATATGGAATTACAGCAAATATAAGAGTATATAAACATAGTGGTGTTAATAATCCCCATAAAATGTTTCTTGGTGATTATTCTACTTTTATTTCCAAAGGAAAACTTATAATTGAAATTATTTTTCCTTTGCAGGTAAAAGTTGATTCAATATTCTTCAGACAAGATTTTCATCTAATTCTCAATTTAACGCTCGCAAAGTTCTTCAGTTTATCAATGGTACAGAAAATGTAGAAACTAAAGAATTAGAAATTAACGACGAAAACAGCAAGAATGATCACTTATATAAAATTAAAACGAGTGGAAAATATATATATAGGTTTAGAATGTTAATCATACCAGATAAAGAAAATAACACTCTTTCATTTAGTGAATTTCAAATGATATTGGAAACGGAAACTCCACCATCAGTAAGTATTATTAGAAATCCAGAACCACAAAAAGAAGCAAGCAGTTATGAGTTTTTACGAGCAACAGAGTATGAATACGTAAAACTATATTTTGTTAATAATGATATATTTACCTCAATTGATATTCATAAAAGTCAACAAAAACAAAATTTTTTGATACCAACAATAAGAGATGATGATGCATATGTTATCAATCTATATTAAAAAAAACCGTATCTTTCAATTCATCTAAGCAAGATTAATGATTCGAAAAAACAAATGTCGTTAGTATTTATAGAAGTTTTTATTAAAGATAGTAAAGACGTAGCAGCTTTATTAGAAGTTCACTTAATTTAATTACCTAAAAAATGGAACTAGAAAGCAGACAAAACTACATGATAGAAAAACAAAATGAACTAAAAGAAAAACTAAAACACTTCAACAAATGTAGAAAAAACATGGAGTAGAATTGATTCTGTTTTCAAAACATTAAGCACAGTTCTAACAGTAGGGATAACGGTGGCAACAGCCGTAACCGGTGGATTAATGCTTCCAATAATTGTCCCAACTGTATTATCCGCGTTCACTGCCGTTCAAACTTCATCTTGTGGATTGATTACTTTAGGTTTTACTTCAAAACAGAAAGCTCATTATAAAAAGAAAACAGAAATTTTAAATACATATCTTAATAAATTATTCATTTTTTTCGAAAGATCGAGAGAAGATAAGAACATAACCATTGAAGAATTAGAAAAATTCAACGAAATTTTAAATAAATTTGATGTAGAAATATCATCAATAAAAGTTAAAAATTCCTAGTTAAAAATAGTTGCTTAAAAATATGAATAAAATTGAAATTTTAGACGATGAAACATTCATATCAAATGAACTTTTTTCCAGTATTATTAACCTTGTCTCTGATATATTTACAACATTAAAAGGGCAAATTGAATTAGATGGAGAGATAATTCAAGATGGAGAACACAAACAAAAAATGAAATTTGTAGGCTTTAATGCCAAAACTTTTCGCAATTTCTTCGCAACTGTGGATGCTTCTGATTGGTATTTCTCGGGAAAAATCATTTTACGTAGAAACAATTTCAAAGAAATAAAAAGATCAAAAAAGTGGTGTTATCATACTCAAAAAAATAAATGAATATAGTGACGGTATAAATTGTTACATACCAAGCGATAGATACTGCTTTGTAAAGTGCGTAAATCGTGTTTTAAACAAAGACTACACAAAAGAATTTCAAGATTTCATCAACAGTTTTTCAAAATCAAACAGAAAAGGAGTTATGACAACTGCTAGAATCTGTGAATTCAATAAGAAATTCAATACTAATTTTAAAATTTATATGCCCAAACATAGACATTTTCAACCAAAGAAAGTATCCGAGGAATTAGATTGGGTATTTTACTTACATAAATCGCATTTCTGTCCCATTAGAAGAAATAACAAAACCTTAGGCATTATAGAAATAGAAGATAATTACGATGAAAACGTATGGAGAACTTGTAAAGATAATAATGCGGTAACACAAGTTTCACCTCTGAAACTAAACGTTTTTCCAACAATTGACGAAGATTGTTTATAAGCATGGGTTTGCGAAACCTATAGCGAAAAAGAAACGAATAAAGCCATTCCTTATTCTTGCACGTTAATTAATTTAGAAAAATAAGAAAAATGTTAGACAGAATAAAACATAACTTTCCAGATTTAAATCCCACTGATAGTGTTCCAGAAGAATTTTAATATAAATTAATGAATATAGTAGAAATATTTGTGGGTAAAGATTGTATCGATCAAATGATACAACGTAGAAAAATAGATCAAAAAAGAATAACATTAATTTCTCATAACGGTAGCGTTTTTGATAACTGGATCGTGCTTAAAAATGCGAAAAAACTAACGCAATGTCCACTAGTAACATGTAGTTTGGCGGCATAGTAAATTCATCTAATCTACCGATGAATTTGAGAAAGATCACCGATATCAATATTGCAAAATACACCGAAGATAATTGGGAATCTTTAAGACACGAATGGGAACCTTACTCTAAAAGAGATACGTTATGTCTCGGAGCTTGTTTGATAAAATATAACAAAGTTATGAAAGAAGTTGTATTACAGAATATTTCCAATATTCTGACGGCTCCTTCTTTATCTTTAAAGGGTTGGTATTATTTATATCATTACAATAAAGAAATGGTATGAAAGTACTAGAATGGTTCCGAAACACACCGGAAAGAAAACTTAGAAAAAGTTTACTCAAATAAACACCCTTTTATAAGATATTTTATCAGACAATCCATTAAAGGAGGAAGAGTTTCGGCAAATCGAAAATCATTTGAAACGAATAAAATGGATGAAATTTGTAATGTATTGAGTGAATACACAGAACTCGAGAGTAGTAATATAATTGATTTATTTAAAGAATATAGTAAAAGTAAAAAAGATAAAACGGAAGTTCAAAACTTAGAAAAATAAGATGTACTAAACTAATGACCTTTGATGCCAACGGATTATACGCTTCAGCAATGTCAGATTTAGATAGTGAATATCCTAAAGCGGAAAATGCGAGAGCCTTTCAACGGAAAAAATTTGTCAAGCTCTTTAATGAGCAGAAATGTAGACCTAGATCGGCTATTTTAAAAGTCTTGTTTGAATATCCTACCAACATGTTCTTCCAACCCATACCAGCGAAAGATAAAATTACTTTTACCAACAAAGAAGGCAAAAAGGAAACTGGCACTAAAATCAGGTTCAGAAATGGTTTCTGTTCAGACGTTTTAACATCGGTCGATATTCAAGAAATAGTTAAAGCCGGTGGACGAATTATTAGAATATTAGATGGTATAGTATACGAAGAAAATTTTAAAACTCCACCATATTGAGATTATATTTTAATTTTGAGAGATCTGGGAAATAAATATAAACGAGAAGGAAGTAAACGTAGGTAGTAATTGATAATTATTAGGTAATTCATTGTATGGCAAATCTATTCAGAAGGATATAACTACATCAAGACATCTATGGAGTGAAGCAACTTTAAAAACCAACATCGATTCACACGTCAAAAGCTTTCCTAAAGTAAATGATATCGTTGAAATAAATGAAGAAGAAAAATAATTTGACTGTACACCTCCTAAATCTACACGACTAACACCTAGTCATTTGGGGTCATTCGTATTATCTCACAGTAAAATAATAATAAATAATTTTATTCACGTAATAGATAGATTTTATAAGCCGGAAATATACTATACAGATACTGATAGTTTATACATTTCGTCTAGCAATTGGGATAAATTAAATGAAGCTGGGTTGGTGTCCGAAAATGATTATTGTAAAGGAAAGAATGATTACGATGATGGTGGAATTATATATGGTTTATATTTAGCGCCAAAAGTTAAATATAATATCATTCTAACTTCCGACGGTATTTTAAAAGAAAAGAAAACGTTTAAGGGTTACTCTTATGATAGCTGTCGAATATTACATTCAGTTAGCTAGTGGACATGATGTGACGAATGAATTTAAGAAACCATGGAAAAAAGTTTCACCAATGGAGTAGTTATTCCAAAGGATGATGATAAACAAATGAAAGTTTTCAGAAGTTATCTGAATCTCGTTAAGAGAAAAGCACCGGACGATGAAGGAATTGTGTTTCCTTATGGTGACAAAGATGAATTGAGTTTGGATGAAAACTATGAATTTGATGATTTCGATTATCTAACTATTCAAGAGAATGAAGAGTGTTTAATTACTCAATAAATTTAATTTTTTTGTTTTAAATGAAGTTGAATTACAATTTCCTCGTTACCAAAATCTATAAACCTATTTTTACCATCTTTGATTTCCAGATTTATATCTTTAATCATAAAGGAATTAAGTGGTAAATATGTCGTTTTAAATGGTTTCTCTATAATTCTATATCCTATCGGTACAGTGAATGTTGGAAGACTGTAAATAATCTGACGTTGGTATTTATTGAAAAATCCACCGTTTATCAAATTGCAATGTATATTTATCACATCGATATCATTCTCGATATTAGCTTTGTGTGGTGCTAAAGTGGATTGCGTGTACTCATAATCTAGAGACAATTTAATGTCTGATTTATTTGAGGTGATAACGAATAGTTGTTCTTTATGTGACATTTTTAATTACGCTTTTATAATCAGTTTTATCTATAATACCTTTCTCTAGTTGTCTTTTTAATATACAATTTACTTCATTATATTGTCTGTGTGATCGATGTCCTTCCTTCATTGCCGCTAATATTATTTGTAAGTAGTTCCTCGTTGTTGTCGGATAAAAACGTTATACCTTGTCCAGTTACCATATCTTCGAATTCGTCTATTTCTTGTATGATTGGATTGTTGTCTTCAGCATAATCATCTACTACGTCAACTTCGTATGTACTAAATACTAGTAGTATGCTACTAAATCCTTGTAATCGGCAATATCAAAATCCCCGCCATTCATTAAATCTATTAATCCTTTTGTTAATGTAAATATAAAGCCTTTTGTATCGATTTTGAATATAGGGAAATTTCCACTAAATTTTATTCTAAATCCATTAAACAATAACCCCTCATCATCAACGATTGGTGAAATGCTTTTTGGTAAATCTGGGTCAGGGTTTGAAAAAAGACGATTTATATCATCTAAGGTCCTAATTATAATACCATCATATTCAATCGGTTTGGGGTGATCTATATGAGGTGTGGGTTCTAAAGCTAATTTCTTTTTAATATCTTCTTGAGATTTTAATATTGGTTGAAATAGAGTTTGAAGATTTTCTGTTAATCCAAGTTGTTGAAATTTATTATTTTCAATTTGGGTCTTTATTTTATTCTTAGCTTTGATATATTCTCTATTTCTTTTTAAAATATTATTCCAATTATCCATTTTTAGAAAAATAAAATGAACATATGCCGATTATTACTCTTTCACCCGCAGGTTTTCTAGTATTTACAAATACATATCCATGATCATCTGGGTTTCTCCATTGAGCTTTACAAACCTTTTTAAATGCATCTCTGTCCATTCCGTGATTTATCAACTGAATGATTTGAGATAAATCTTTGTCATTTAATTCAAATGATAAAAAACAATTTGCATTTTTTCTAATGAACATAGAATTCATCCCGTAAAAAGATTGGGATTGGTATATGCAGTGACAGTTGTGATGTCTTCCTTTCGTGAAGAATTCTTGTTGAACAGCCTGATTTCTTTGCGCTACGCAGTCATCAAACAATATTAAGTTCTTTCGATTGCTATCAATATTAGACAAGTCTAGATCATATCTCCCACTCCTGAACCTTTGGCTTCCTTTTCCATTATTAAATTATGTCTGCGTTCTTCAGCGGCTTTAGCATCAGCTGCTTTCTTTGCGTTGGCAGCTTTGGCTGTGGCAGATATTCGACCAGTTGCTGCACCCGCCGCTGCAATACCACCAAATATTAAAGGTAGTAGGAAAGGCAAAAAACCCACCTTCCTTTGCGTTCGCGTTAATTCTTTCCAAGTCTCTGACTTTACAATATTTGTATTTTATCATAAAGTTTTTTAGTATGTTGA
>NW_008708986.1:5881063-5882663 GCF_000327385.1 Lottia gigantea
CTGATAGTTTATACATTTCGTCTAGCAATTGGGATAAATTAAATGAAGCTGGGTTGGTGTCCGAAAATGATTTTTGTAAAGGAAAGAATGATTACGATGATGGTGGAATTATATATGGTTTATATTTAGCGCCAAAAGTTAAATATAATATCATTCTAACTTCCGACGGTATTCTAAAAGAAAAGAAAACGTTTAAGGGTTACTCTTATGATAGCTGTCGAATATTACATTCAGTTAGCTAGTGGACATGATGTGAAGAATGAATTTAAGAAACCATGGAAAAAAGTTTCACCAATGGAGTAGTTATTCCAAAGGATGATGATAAACAAATGAAAGTTTTCAGAAGTTATCTGAATCTCGTTAAGAGAAAAGCACCGGACGATGAAGGAATTGTGTTTCCTTATGGTGATAAAGATGAATTGAGTTTGGATGAAAACTATGAATTTGATGATTTCGATTATCTAACTATTCAAGAGAATGAAGAGTGTTTAATTACTCAATAAATTTAATTTTTTTGTTTTAAATGAAGTTGAATTACAATTTCCTCGTTACCAAAATCTATAAACCTATTTTTACCATCTTTGATTTCCAGATTTATATCTTTAATCATAAAGGAATTAAGTGGTAAATATGTCGTTTTAAATGGTTTCTCTATAATTCTATATCCTATCGGTACAGTGAATGTTGGAAGACTGTAAATAATCTGACGTTGGTATATATTGAAAAATCCACCGTTTATCAAATTGCAATGTATATTTATCACATCGATATCATTCTCGATATTAGCTTTGTGTGGTGCTAAAGTGGATTGCGTGTATATTTGTTTATCAAATCCTAGTAACGTATTCAATGAATTTTCTACGTTGAAATCAACTTGACTATTATTTCTTAATATCAATTTTATTTTGTTCAAATTCAAATTACCTTCGAATTCAATATTGTTTTTACCATTTGCACTTCCTCCATATTCAGATAGGTATTCGTTAATGGCTACGTATTCGTAGCTTCCTGGTAGTAAACGTATGGTTTTGAATTTAATTTGGTTATTTTTTTCGTTGATATTTCTAATGGAATTGTAAACAGAGAAATACTTTAATCCCAATTCATATTCTTGATTGCGATTGAGTTCGTACTCATAATCTAGAGACAATTTAATGTCTGATTTATTTGAGGTATGACAAATAGTTGTTCTTTATGTGACATTTTTAATTACGCTTTTATAATCAGTTTTATCTATAATACCTTTCTCTAGTTGTCTTTTTAATATACAATTTACTTCATTATATTGTCTGTGTGATCGATGTCCTTCCTTCATTGCCGCTAATATTATTTGTAAGTAGTTCCTCGTTGTTGTCGGATAAAAACGTTATACCTTGTCCAGTTACCATATCTTCGAATTCGTCTATTTCTTGTATGATTGGATTGTTGTCTTCAGCATAATCATCTACTACGTCAACTTCGTATGTACTAAATACTAGTAGTATGCTACTAAATCCTTGTAATCGGCAATATCAAAATCCCCGGCATTCATTAAATCTATTAATCCTTTTGTTAATGTACATATAAAGCCTTTTGTATCGATTTTGAATATAGGGAAATT
>NW_008708986.1:5883221-5885211 GCF_000327385.1 Lottia gigantea
TTCCCTTCTTCTTCGTTTTCTTCATAATATTGAAATAATTATATCTTGAACATCTTTCTTTGGTAAATATTCTAAAGCTTTGAGGAATTGATAATACGATTGCTCTGGTGTTGTTGTGTAGATATACAGAGAATCGAAATCTAAAAGGTTTGGTGTTGTCAACATGTTAAAAGTGAGATGAGTTTTCCCAGAACCGAACTACCGCATATACACATGAGCATTGGGTTACTAGGAAATATTTCTGAATGTGTGAATTTCTGTCCCATTTTTTATTATTTTATTTTGTTCCAAAAATCACTCCTTCTCCTTTATACTTTGAAAGAAATAATCCTTTTCCAGTGCGTATGTTTTTTTTAAAAATATTCCATAACCCTTATGTTTGACTTTGGCTTCTCCTGTGTCAATACTATCTACTAATTTATTTAATCCTTGTTTAACAGTTTTCTTGCTTTTTTCCCCAAATCTGTTTCCAAATTCTTTTATTGTGCCTATCATATCTCCCACTCCTGAACCTTTGGCTTCCTTTTCCATTATTAAATTATGTCTGCGTTCTTCAGCGGCTTTAGTATCAGCTGCTTTCTTTGCGTTGGCAGCTATTCGACCAGTTGCTGCACCCGCCGCTGCAATACCACCAAATATTAAAGGTAGTAGGAAAGGCAAAAAACCCACCTTCCTTTGCGTTCGCGTTAATTCTTTCCAAGTCTCTGACTTTACAATATTTGTATTTATCAATAAAGTTTTTAGTTATGTTGATTTTTTTACCATTGAAAATTATTACAGTTGGGGAAGCTGTTTCAATAGCTTCTATTATTTTCATAACTAAAGTTTCTAGTTTCATTTTTAAGGGTAAATTTTTTACTCAATTCTTATCATTCTTATATCTGCTATTTTAATTAAATGTTTTGCTTCTTCGAGTAGTAAACAATACCCGATCACATCTCCTTGTGTTTTTTCAACATGAATATTTATGTTCACTCCTGTTTTGAAAAGATCTTCTTGGTGAGCTGATAGATCAAAACAGAAGTGCAAAATATACATATTCAAACTGAGGTGGATTTCCAAATAATTCACACGTTTTTATAGTTTCTATACAATTCATTATAATCCTTTGTGTTTGGATTAATTGTTAAAGGATGGTTAGGATAATAATCTTACTTGAACTTTATGGATTGTAGGATCTTGAGTTTATCATTTTCAATTCACGTAATTACCCCACCTATTATTCTCAACAACATTATTATACTGAAGTACTCGTTTTTCAAATCCATGATTAGCTGCTCGTGCTATTCTTTCTATTGTGTTTCGGGCAATAACTCGCATTCTAGCTTCATCCGCATCGTTTGGAACATTTCTTACCAGTTCTTTTAAAACACTTCCATCACCAACATCGGGTATCCAGTCTGAGACTGAATCGAAATCTTTAGGATATAAAACTGTTTTCAACATTGTATCGAATTCCCCAGGGTGTTTGATAGTTTCTGTCGGATTTGAACCAGCTTCCAAAACCATCTCGCTAAATAAAGATGGATAGAAATTGTTTTCTAACGTTGTATTAGTTTGTGGTACACGATTTTCATTGGGGTTTCCATCTTTTATTTTGAAATCGCATCTGAAATAAGCATCGGAAAGAAGCAACCAATTCGATAATGAATTTATTTCGAAGGTAATTCTACCACCATCATTCAACTGGGATTTAGAACCAACAGTTGGTGAGATGATAATATAATCCTCTTTTTTCTTGTTAAATGAATAACGAATTGGATCGTATAATTTGAAGATTGGATCTAATATTTTATTTACCATTTTTAAGCTTAAAAATTTTAGTAGAAATTGTTATCTTCCTTCTAGAAGTATCTACATTATTAAAAAACCGGATGTTAAGCGAAACAAGGATGTTATTTTATATAAGGGTATTTTTAATATGCTTTTTTTCGTTTAATCTAATGAAATGCAGGGTGAATAGGTTCTTTTTTTGGGTGGGGGGGGGGGA
>NW_008708986.1:5885735-5909539 GCF_000327385.1 Lottia gigantea
TTATAAATATAAAGGTGATATTGCATTGATCTGTGGAATGTCAAGCAATAATAATTGTGGTACACTAAAAAGATATCGGCACAGTGAGGGTGAAACTCCGAAACCAAACCTGAAAAGCTACAGAATGGAGGATGAAAGTTCAATCCCGAAAGATAGCGCAATAGAGGTGATATCTAAACAAATGGAGATCTTGATAGAGGGAATAGCAGATATGAAAATCAACCAGGAAAAGATGTGTAAAATATTTGAAGATAAAATAGACTGTTTGAAAGATGAATTAATGAATAAAATTGATACAAAAGTTAAAACTTTACATGATGAATTGTCAATAGATATGTTAGTGAGAGGATTAGGATTGACGAAATGGTGAACAGTGTTAAAGGATTACAAGATAGAATGTCGAATATAGAAAATAGTGAAGTGAATGAAAAGAAACCCACTCAACAAAGACCGATAGAGAACGATGACTTAACAGTTGTCGCATTCGGGATTCCATTTGAACAAGGTGAGAACATTGAAAGTTCAGATTGTTTTTCAAATTCGTTATTTTTCACATACATATTATACATTTTACATTATCATACAGAACATATATAAAGGTAGGGTTCCAATCCTACATCTAACAAATTTAACTATAGATCTCATACATCTTTAATCTATAAAATACATGACACGTTGTTTATGGGTATTTGTGACATTTAGAGGGGTCTTTAAAAAGCTTGTATATCTTTCCATTTTTTATTGTAAATTTTTGAATTAGGATATGTGTTTAATTCTAAATTCTTGATTTTATTCAAATATCTACAAAGGTCGAATTTACTAGGGTCAATATTTAACAGTTTACATTTGTAAATATAATATTTTGTCAAATGTATTAATTGGTTCGCAAAGAGCCACTGTGGTTTGGTTTTAAATTTCGTTTTGTCCACAATTCCAAAATGATAATATTCTGAAGATAATTTAATTCTAATTTCACTTGTGCTCCATTTTGAAATAACTGTATCAATATCTTTCAATTTATTTTCAAAATTCAGATTTATAGATTCAGTTTTATTTAGTGTAAAAGATATTCCTAATATTTTTATTGGTTAATTATTAACTTTCAATTTTAATAATTTCATACATTTTTCAATTTCTTCTTTAGATAAATTAAGATTTATTGCATCAGTTTTTGAAATGTTAATACTCAATCCAGATACTTCTTTGAACAATTCTAATAATTCAAAAAGATGCCTAGCAGATTTATATTCTCTTAATAAACATGTTAAATCATCAGCAAATGATATACATTTTAGTTGCTCATTACCAAAGTAAATTCCTGTAATCTTTTGATTGAAGGAGAAATTCTATTACAAAGTTGAAAAGATTAGCACTCATTGGGTCATCTTGTTTTACTCCTTTAGATATGTTGAAATATTTAGTAGTGATTCCATTGTTCATTACAGGGCCAGTTATATTTTTATAAAGTGTTTTTATCCAGCAGATAAAATTTTTACGAAAACCAAAAAGTTCAAGAATTTTATACATACAGTCATGATTGATACTATCAAAGGCTTTCCTAAAATCAATTGCTAAAAGGAATCCTACTATCCTTTTATTATTAGCTAGATCTATACACTCATTTATTACTCTTAAATTTTCATGGATATGGCGGCCTGGAACGAACGCTGTTTGATTTGGATGGATGAGGAGTTGAGAAATGGTTTAAGTCGGATTGATAAGACTTTACTGGCAAGTTTTACGTCAACGTTAATTAAGCTAATTGGACGCCAATTACTGAGTTCAGTTTTATTTTTAGAATCTTTTGGAATTAGTTTTATAATAGACTGCCTTTGGCTTGTTGATAATTCTTCGTTTTCGAAAGCAGTATTTATAGAATTTAAGAAATAGGAAGATACATCGGATCAAAATGTTTTGTAAAATTCGACAGATGATCCATCGTTTCCGGGATTTATAATTTATATTCTAATATATGTTTGGTATTTTCGTCAATTTTTGGAGGGTTTTTATATTCAAATTTATAAAGGTTAGTTCCAAACGAGACACAGTCCTTATTTTCAGAATAAAGGCGTGCATAATCATTAAATATCTCTTGGTTAATATCATAAGAGGATAAAATATATTCACCGTTTTCTTTTTTCAATTTGCTTATTTGCGTTCCTTTTCTAAATTTAGAAATATTGTATTATTTTTTCCTTGAAATTCATACCAATTTATTTTTGATCGAATAATTTAACCACTAACTTCTTCGTTATAATGCGTTCAAGTTTCGATTTCACTACCTGGTATTTATTAAAAAGATTTTCATAATTTTCAGCCAAAGCCTCGTTTAGCTCAGTTTCTAAAACCAAAAGTTGTTGATTTAAGGTATCTTTAAGAGCCTTTTTAATTTTGTTTTTTTTTCTTACTATAGTCAATTGTTTCTAATTTAATTCGATATTTGATATAATCCCATAAGCCTAACTTATCTGTCGCATCGTGATATTCATTTGCCCACACACGCATTATTAATTCTTAATAATTCTTATCAAGGACAAGCGACGAGTTGAAAATCCATAAATTATTACCTCTTGTATTTCTTTTTATCATAGGTCTTTTTTATGACACGTGAATGCTTTCTTTTGAGGATTTTTTAAGCGATATATATCAATTAGTTCGAATTCGTCAATAATAGATTTTAGAATATTACTACTATTTGTTTTAATTCTGTAATTACCACCGTCTCTATCGATCGTTGGATTAATTACATTATTGAAATCGCCGCCAATAATTATTTGTGCATCTAAATTTTGTAAAACAATGTCTTTGCATTTCAACTTTAATTTTGAATAATAAACCGTTTGATCAGCATCCATATTTTTACACTTTACATATAATACAATATCAAATATGCTATTCTCGTACTACAGTAATACATATGCTATTTTTACCTATAATACAATATCAAATAATTTAAATTTATCATGGTTTATTTGATCCTGTTCTCTTTCTATAGACGCTATCGAGCTCATATATGACATTAGATAACTTGGACTGACAGATATTTGATTACATTTACATCTAAATATATAATATTTTGTTAAGATAATAATGTGATTAACAAATTGGTATACTGGGCAAGATTATCTACTTGGTTGAGGTCTATTCCCAAATGTATAGATTTTTTATTTAAATTAATCGCGATTTCATTGTTATCAAATACTTCATGTACCCTACTCCATAAAGTTTGTGTGTGTGTACATTGAATGAATAGGTGATCAACAGTTTCGATTGTCGAGTAACAAAAATCACAGAGGGTGGAGTTAACTTTTTTGAATTTATATAGTTTCTCGTTAGTGTATATTATTTTATGAATATATTTATATTGAAAGTTTCTAGTTTTTTCGTTTGGACAGACTAAGTAGATTCTTTTAAATATTTCTCTGATAGCTTCTTGATCTAGTGATATATCTAATTCCGTTTCCCATTTATCTATTGCTGTTGGTCTTACAAATCTGGAGGTTATTCTCTTATGATATATGTCGCGAGCTTTAACTTTTTGAAAATCACATTGATACATTTTAAGAAAAACATTAATCAGAGTAGAATATATTTCATTTTTATAATTTGTGTGCTTATTCGTTTTATCTGTAACGTTGTGTATCCCGTCGTCGAATTTTAAACATGATTTTTTGTACCCTTTAAAGATTAACTTTTCTGCGACGTTTAATGTTTCATTTAATGTATTACTTAGAAAATCAGAAACAAAGATACAATTTTTCTTTATCATATTAAGGATCATATTTTCATCTGTTTTTATTTTGACATTTTTATTAAAATATGCTATTTGGGATTGAATTGGAGAAATCTTATCAATATATTGGTTATAGATTTGATACCAGTTTTTAAAAAGCTGGTAGTAAAATTGGGATTTTATATTTATACATTTAGATTCATAATTACATGTACATAATAATCGCGGATTGTATGGCATAATAGTATATTCTAATACTTCCTTCCATGGCTGATATTCGTCATTGAATAACTTTTTCACCCAAAATAGGCTTTTACACGCCAAAAATTCTTCAAAATTAATCATGCCCAACCCCCTGTTCTGAGTTGGTTGGTATATCACATCCCTTTTAATTTTATCGTTCCCATTCCATAGAAATTTAAAGAAAATTTGATTAAAATTGTTAATTATTTCTATTGATACGAAAAGTGATTGGATTTGTAATGCTATTTTTGATATACAGAATGTTTTAAGTATCAAAATCTTGCCTCTTAATGTTAGTGTTCTGTTAGCCCATCTTTTTAATACATTTTCTATATTGTTGAGTTTATTCTTAAAATTTAATTCGTCTTTGAAAGCATTATTTGTTGTAAAATGAATACCTAAAATTTTAATTGATGACGTACATAGGTTTAGTCCTAAGTTGGAGATACATTTTGATATATTTTTACACTTGCTATTTAGATTAAATGCTTCAGTATTTGTAAGATTTATTGATAGACCAGAAATTAATTTAAATTGTTTCATTACTTCTAGTAGATGTCTTGCTGTTTTAAAATCCTTCATTAGACAAGTAAGGTCATCAGCAAATGCAACCATTTTAATCGTTTTCGTACCAAATTCGATTCCCTTATATTCTTGATCATTTCTAATAAATAGGCAGAGGGTTTCGATGACAAAATTGAATAGTACCGGTGATATGGGGTCACCTTGGCGAACACCTCTTTCTATTGGGAAATATTTGGTTGTGAAACCATTATTCATTATTGCACATTCTAATTTGTTATATAATGTCTCAATCCATCTTAAGAATATTTTTTTGAAACCGAAGTATTTCAGAGACTTAATCATGTATAAGGGACAAATTGAATCATAGGCTTTAGAAAAATCGATTGTCAATAGAATTCCTGTAATTCGTTTCTGTTGTGCCGGTGTAAAACAATCATCTATAATTCGTATGTTTTCATTTATATGTCGACCTGGAACAAATGCCGTTTGGTTAGCATGTATTAATTTACTAAGAAATTGTTTGACTCTAAGAAATTGTTTGACTCTAAGGTAAAGTATTTTACTAGCAATTTTCACATCAACATTTATAAGTGAGATAGGTCGCCAATTTGTTAGTTCAAGTTTGTTTTTTTCGGGTTTTGGTAAAAGTTTTATTATTGTTTGTCTTTGAGTTTGCGAAAGGCATTTATTTTCAAAGGATTCATTCAAAGAATTTAGAACATATTTACCAATGTATGGCCAAAAACAGCTATAAAATTCTTTTGTAAGGCCATCATTGCCTGGTGATGAATTTAATTCAAGAGTATTTAAAGCTTCCCTATATTCACCGTCGTCTATTTTATATTCTAAGCATTCTGCTTCGTATTCTTCTAATATGGGATGATCGTTTTTGAAAGTTAAAAAATTAATTTCACTTTGACTTTTTTCATTATTTTTTGAATATAGCTGTTTATAGAATTGTTCGATCTCTATCAGAATTTCTTTATTTGTTTGAATCAACGAGTTATCTTTTCTTAAAAGTTTGTATATATTAGTAGAGTTTTGTCTATGTTTTTCTAAGTTCAGGAAAAATTTTGTGTTTTTTTCTCCTACATAATAATTTTCAAGTTTTGATCTTAATATCGCCCCCATTGCCTCTTCCGTATAGATATTGTCTAATCTGGTCTTAACAATTTCGTATTCTATTAGTTTCTCTTCGTCGACATTTAAATTTTGGGATATTTCACTTCCTATTTTCTCATAATCATTAATAAGTTTATTTTTAATTTCTCTTTTAACTTTTTGTTTTTCCTCACAATACAAAATTGTATGTTGTTTTATTTTATATTTTATAAAGTCCCATAGACCTCTCCTATCACTTCTATCGTAGTATTCTGATTCCCACTTATGAAGAGAAGAGCTAATTAAATTTATATAGTGTTTGTCTAAGGTTAGAGTTAAAAATCCAGAGTTTAGACCCTCTTTTTTCAACATTGTGATTAAGATCAAAGGATATAGCACAGTGATAGCTTAAAGTATTGTGGATTATTTCAGTCTTTTTTATATAGTTTGACTATAAGTGTTAATAAATATGTATTTTTCATTTTCAAAAACCAAGATTACTATAACATAATATCCTTCAGTATCACATATTGATTCGATTATATCGATGTTAGCTGTCCAAGAAGAGTTCGATCTCCCATGTGCATATATTCCTTGAGTTTCCCAGTCCCGGTTCCACAATACCTCATCCTTAGTGGTGCTATGAGTTTCTTGTAAAAAATATCACATTATAATTTTTATCTTTCAACCACTGTATAACCTTTAAACGTTTTGTATATTCTCTTAGTCCTCTAATGTTCACAGAAACTATATTAAGTTGTGGCATAAATTAGTAAAGTTAATAGAAAAGGTAACGTCATGGATGACAATCTATAGAATATGACTAAGTATAACAATAAGTACATTAAATAAATTTGAATATCTATACGGTAGCGTCCAAAGCAACGCAAAATGAAGGAATTTCCTGTTGACAGTTTAATATTGATATTGTGCTCTTTTCTCTTATCAAACAAACATGATGAACTAATGGATAATGAAGTATTGGGAGAATAGATATAAAATAATAACATTAATAATAAAAAAAAAACGGGAGCATGGTGTCAAAGAAAAAAAAAACAATTCTGAACATTAAAATTTTTATATATTCATATATATGGAAAAACATTCGCAGAATACTGATGTTAAATGTCTAAAACAAATTATAACTACAAGATTGCAGGATCAATATGTGCAGAATTGGCTGATGACTATAAACACCAGTGATAAATGTATTAATTACCGACTTTTTAAATCTGTTTTTAAGTTTGAAGAATATTTAGTTAGCTTGCCGAACAAACTAAGTCTTAATTATTGTAAACTACGATGTAGGAGTCATAAACTGTGTTTCCACTGACTAAGCCGGCTTAAGCCGGCTTTTTTGTGTTTCCACTGACAAATTGCCGAACCGTTAGCGTTCGGGAACCGTAACGGTTCGGCAATTGAAGCTTTTCTCGTTCGGCAATTTATCGGGGGCCAAATGAAAGCCGGCTTTCGTTTACTCAGTGGAAACACAAAAAGCCGGCTTTTTCTCGTTCGGCAATAGGGGGCGTACTTGTCTTTCCGGCAGCGCGCGCAACTTTAAAAATGGCAGCTTCCATAGCAAACGGAAAAAAGAATTCTTATCAGAATCAAAACCAGCATTTGAACTTTCTTTCGTCGCTGCAAGTATCTACGAATGTCCAAGTTACATCCACTGTAAGAATTGCGTTTTCTCTTCTTTTTAACTAAAATTTTATAAGTTAACATCGAATTGGCCGCCATTATTGCTTTGTTTACCTTAACTGGTCATGCGCAATAATGTACTTCCGATTTAACGATAGTCTTGTACATCGCGTGCTGTCAATAATGTGCGACTTTATGATCGAGACCAAAGTCGTTCGGGAACCAGAAAAACTCAGTGTAAACGCAACGTGTTAGGCAATAAAGCTTAGAGCTAGCTTTCCTTCACAATTGTCAGTGGAAACGCAGTTATTGACTTCCAATTGAAGCTGGTATATTTAAAAATATCCAAAGGGAAAACAGAGTGTGTTATCTGTGTCAGACTGGTGAACTAGGGGATGAATTTCATTATTTATTTCAATGTAACTACTTTTCTATTGAGAGAAAAGAGTATCTGAAACCGTATTTTTATGAGCACCCTTCCTCTCTTAAAATGTATGATTTATTCAATAGAAATGGAAAAAATCTAGAGAATTTATGTAAATTTACCTGTATTGTACTTAAGTTATTTGAAAGCCAATAATTAATAGTATTGTTTTCGTTTAAGCATTATCTCTCTTGTTGTACTGTTTATGCTACATTTATGATTAATATATGAATTTGTTTACATGTGATTTGTATTATATTTAATTAGTTTAAGTTTTAATATTAACAGATTAACTTTTTATTTCTTATTTTGTATCATGTTATAACTATATATATTAGCTACAATTGTATTGTATATTATTCTATGCCTCATTGTGAGATTGATTGAATAGAGATTATTATTTATTATCATAAAGTTTAGAACATCTTTTCATTTCCTGCAGTGAATCACAAAAGCTATGGGATATCCTCTCAAGTGTTTTCGATAAAAATTGTATTAAACTAACAACATCCTTAAAAGTATTTGGTTTATATAAAAGTAACTCAATTCCTAGGCCTTTATCTGATTCTATCAATCATTCATTAATTTTGACTAAATATTTCATTTATACTACTAAACTACAAAAAATAAACATAAATACTAATAAATACAAAACATATTTACTGAATATAGCACAAACGGAACTTAATATGTTTTCAGATATTGAAATATACAAAAATCACTATTCTTCAAAGAGCTAAATATATGTATGAATAGACGTATAGAAATAATGTTATTATGTTACGTCTATCAATTTTATTTAATGTAAATGATGCTTTAATTTGAATAAAACCGTTGAAAAAAAATTATATATATATATTTCTTGAACACATGAGGCCACTTTGCGACTGTCAAAATGGCAGTCTTTCAAGAGAGTTCACATTGTTTGATTAACTATTATTGACTGGCTGACTGACTCTTTGACGCATCTGCCGTGTTTTCATGTCTTTGACGAAGCTGTCGTGTGAACTGACGTATTAACGTGTGATGAAGACCAGTTCTTTGACGTGTTTACTGACGGACTGGAGTTTTGATCAAAACTCATACTAAACGTTTAAAGGGATGCTTAGACTTTCTGGAATACCTGGGGCCACTTTTCGATTGAGTCTGTCAAAAAGGCAGTCTTTTAAGAGAGTTGACATTTCTTGACTGACGGACCAATTTGTGAGTAATAACAGTTCTTTGACGTGTTTACGGACGGAAGGTTTGATCTTCCGATCGTGTGATGAAATTTCGGCCCAAACGTATTGACGCACACTTAACCTTTCTGGAATACCTGATGCCACACAGATCAAAGCAGCCCTTTGAGAATGCTCATATTGTTCATGCGCCAACTTTTACAAAAACTCTGTAAAGAACGAACAATTGGCAATTCCTACTGTTTGCCGACGTGTTTTCTAATTGATCTTTCGTTTTTCATTGAAATATGTTGAAATTCTGTATTTTGTAAGGTATCATTGACGTTGATTTTCAAAATAAAGTTTTTATTTCGTTTTGTGATTAAAAATAATATGATTCTTGTATTTTTAAGGCAGCATTGACGTGTTTACTGATCTACTGACGTGTGATGGAGAAACAATTTATATATATTGTGTCAAATAAGCGCATTCAACTTGTAAGCAATAAATATACTCAGACCTGGATAACAACTAGACAAAAATGATGTTAAGCAATAAAGTGCAACTGATTGAGGCATGTCTTTATTTTATTGTTATGTATGTATATATTGATAGTTTTTCGGTGAAGTTCAAAATTAGTAGCAATTGAATGAATAGTTGGCCTTGACTTCGTAAAACGTGTCGAATTTGGCACGATAGATTGGTATGAAGCCTAGGTATATATTGATGAGATTTCGGTCAAGTTTGAAAATGAAGGCAAGCAAATCTACATTCAATCCTTATATTTACATTCAGTAGTGTTCAGGAATCACCGTACTTATAAAGATAAAATTATTGCCATAATATAGTTAAACCTATCATTATTGTCTGAAAAGTGGAAAAAAACAGCAACACAACTCAATTAACTTTAAGCCCCGCCCCTACGTTGCTAGGCTGACGATGAGGTATTAATAAACAACAACACAAATAAAATAGTGCAAGGTTAATTGAATCCTTTTTTATGAACGAATGAAAAAAACATGAGAATGTTCATCTGTTAGAGAAACAACTAACTTCGTTATTAAACACAAACTCGGAAAGTTTTAGTATAATCATACGCTGCATCCCGCGTTGTCATATAGGAGATGCCATCATTACAACGTCATTACGTCATCGGAAATAACTAAAGAAATTTGTAGGTACATACATTATTCAGATAGATAGTGTTAGTACTGTTAGTCATATACATGACATGACACTATTTAAAAGTTCTTATTACTCATTTATCCAAGCTTGTGCCTCATTATAGTGTACTTTTTACTCAATTTTATTACAAGATATATACAACACAACATATAATACAACAAAACAAAAGAAATGAAGGAAAACTCATCTATAAAGTTAGAAAAAATGATAAGAAAAAAAAGAAAAGAAAACTTTAAAAAAGGCGCATTATATTCACTAATATACAGTTTAGGTGCTTTTTTGAAAATTTGAAATTTTGAGGGTTAATTTTTGAATTTTTAAATTTTTTTTTTGATTTAGTGATATGTAATTTGTATGAAGTTGTTTTGCCAAATATTGAAGGTTTGTAACTAAAGATAAAAGATTTATGGATGTTATTAAGTTTACAGAGTGAAAAACGAAATTGGAAAATTTTGAAAAAACACATAAATATGAATACATAATACAAAATCAAACTTTTATCATAATCTTAAATCTCCACTACCAAATTCTATTGAAACTATCGAATTATTTTAACATTTAAAGGTGCGTTGGCTTCACCTTTTCATAGAAAATATTATATTTTGGATTAATGTATGAAACAACGCCTTTGAACCTCAACCTCAAAACATACAGTTTCACTCAAATACAACATCAATTATGATGTGCTTCTTTCAGTGAAAATGTACTTTTGCCGTTTCTCAAGATTGAATAAATATTTCTCCACTCAGTTTTGAGATATGAAGCGTGAATACTGAAGCCACTTCTTCTATAATAAATCAGAACATCGCATTTCACTAACATCAATTGATCAACATAAGCCGATTCTTGAGAACGACAAGCCAATGTTAAATTTGATCGCATGGTATCTGGGTGCACGTTAGAGGCGTAACTTCCGATATATCTTATACCATATTTAGAAATAGCACTTTTTCGAATACCGAGATGATCTGTGGCCACAAAAATCCTAGATTTATTATGAAAATGTCCGTCGATAAAATTCCACAACTTTGTAACAGCCACAGGAGGAAATCCACCATAATCATAGTTTAAATTTTCAGTAAGACCTGTTCGTAAATGTGCACAAACTAGTTCCTTTCCAGTTTTTTTCGCATCTGAGTTAATAACTCCACTTGACTCTATTTTCACGACCTGACTAAGCACTTTGTCCGTTGGAATCATGATTCTGTTCCAAGATTCTCGAAAGATACCAGCGCGTCCTTTGTTTTTTAAATAAACAGGTAAAAACTTGACATACTTTTGGGCAATTTCTACAAAATGAAAGCAATTGGTTTTAATATACAGCACCTCCGCAATCTCTGAGCTGTTCAGGTTAATGTCAATCAGAGGTACATCGATGCCCATAAAATCAAGAGTTTTGTTTCTTTTACCCTTTAATCCTTTCAATTCCTCTTCTGTGAATATCCAATTATATTCTTTGGTAGGTTTATAATAGGGTTTAATATCACATGGGGTAGATATCAAAATTTTCAATGTTCGCTTCCACACCAAAGAAAGTAAAAACAAAGAAACTATTCCTCTCTGTCTGTCACCCCAGCCACCACAATCTCTTTTCTCATCGCACAGATATACTAAATATTTTTCATTTATTTTCTTCTGTTCGTTCAGAATTGGTATCACGTTCTGGCTAATTTCATTCTTAACATGCGACATGGCGTTCCTGATGTCTACAGGATTTCGACTTCTAGATTCCGTGATAAATGGTATTGAATGCCACACAACCATACATATCATTAATACCAACGGAACATACCAACACAACTTTTTCTTAGTTGCCATCCTAAATTATAAAAAAGGAATTGATTGTCATACAGGGATATTACATTACAAGAGAACAGTGAGTATATTTATTAAACGCCACACATAGAAATATAATATGTGATAAAATATACATAATAAACTACTTATTTTTATACCCCCACATGAAATGGGCGTATATTGCCGTCACCCATATCCGTCGGGAAGGAACAATTCTTGACTGATTTCGACGAAACTTGGTATGGTTGTTTGTAATCACCCAAGGATGAACCCTATTGAAAATCAGACGAATCGAAAAATATTTACTATGAGTTTTTGCCCTTGTTCTTGAAACGCCCGTAAACACTCTAGTAGGTGCAATTCATGACGGATTTTGATGAAACTTGGTATGAGTGTTTGTAATCGCCCAAGGATAATCCTTATCGAAAATCAGAAAAATTGAAAAATATTTAGTATGGGTTATTGCCCTTTCAATATTAGCTTGTAAACACTCTAGAAGGGACAATTCTTGACGGATTTTGATGGAACTTGGTGTGAATGTTAGTAATCACCCAAGCATGAATTCTATTGAAAATCAGAAGAATTGAAAAATATTTAGTATTAGTTATTGCCCTTGTTCTTGAAAACGCGTTCAATTTTTAGTTCGTTAACACTCTAGAAGGCACAATTCTTGACGGATTTTGACGAAACTTGTCATGAGTGTTGGTTATCACCCATGGATAAACCGTATTGAAAAATTGAAAAATATTTAGTATGAGTTATTGACCTTGTTTTTGAAAACGTGTTCAAATTTTGGCTTGTAAACACTCTAGCAGGGACAATTCTTGACGGATTTTAACGAAATGTGGCTTGAGTGCTGGTTATCACACAATATTTCATACTGGTGATTGTTACTATACTGCTAAATATTTTTATTCAAAATCAAAGCTGCCAGTGGGCGTATATTACCTTGCCTGGCAAGCTATCTTTCAGTTTCGTTTACTGAATTATGATTTATCGATTCATGGCAGTGCCATCTTCGAACACACAGCTTTGTTTTGCAAATGACTATTTGTGCACTTCATTGTTTTCGTAATTTAAAAATGTTTTTGTGTCGCCTAATCTGTAGAAACTGTAATAGTTGCAACAACATTTACAATACCTTACATCTACATTTGTGGTCTATTACTGAATGAATATAAATTGGAACATGTTTGCAAAACTCATACTGGCACAGTGCAAATTGTACAAAAAGTAGAAAATTGGCTCAAGAAGGCGCATTTTTGGAGTGATTTTTGCCTGCTTTTCATTTTTGGGATCTCGCAAGAATATCCAATAGGTTGACATTTAAAAAGTTTAGAATTTTGAAAATTCATGGTACATGTTTTTGAGCCGAATTTTGACCAAATTTTTGATTTTCTCGGCTATTTGTCCGATTGCTTTGAAATATTTGGCGGTAAAACAGAAAACAAGTTGGTATAATCAAAAACTTTGCATCACCACCAGTTTTCACGAAATCGACACTTCCTGTGTTATGAATAAATGTCACCGAAACGTACAATAATAGGTTAATATCGTTATGGCTAAAAAATGCGGAGGCATTTACGTGACACTAAAACTAACATTTGCATTTTCTTGAAATACGCCAAAATTCTATTCAGAGATAACGGCTTACCCAATTTTGATGATTTTCGTGTCAAATGAAAGAGCATAAAAATAAAAGATTGGCGTGACCTAATTAAAATAGATTCTTAATGGACTTTTTGTGCTCTTTCTAACAATATATACCAAAAGTTTGTAATGCAAAATTTAAAATTTTGACTTTTGTCACTGACTTTTTGATTTTTACATATAATTTTTAGATAGGTAGATTGATATTTTGACTGCCAACTGAAATCAATTTTCAAAAGTTTGATATCACTTCCGGTTTTGAAGTTTTTCGCTTAAGTTGAATTTTATAGATATTTGAAAAATTGCAGTACGGCCTATGTTAAAAATGGTTAATCAAAGATTTGGAATGATAAAATTCGTCCCGGAAATATCGAATCATCCGCTATCTTGAAATGACCAAATTTACTTCAAATCATTTTTTAGGATCGGGAGTTAAACGGATTTATATCATTTTAATGTCTATACCATCTGCATTCGATTGTTAACAATCGTGTGGGAGTTGATTTTGTTTTTAAGTTATTTCCGATTAATTTTTTAAATATTGACCAAAACTTTTAAGGCTCATATCTCGTGACCTTGACTTTTGTTGACCTTATGTTGCCTTAGACGAGATCTATCCAAAGATGTTTTCATTTTTGTTGTGCAAAGTTAACTTCCGGTTTTACAGCCATTTGAAAATCACGATTTTTAACTTCGAATAGCTCTGTCATGTGATCTGGTATTTTGATACAAATTGCGGTTTTTAGAAAATTTTGTACCGACTACTATAGTAACTTGGTTTTTGCCGTTAAAACTAAAGTCTTCAACGAATATCTAATGATCTATTGATTGTAGATGCTTGAATTTTTAAACTTCCTGGAAAAGGGACGGTTCAAAAAATGGAACAGGTTTTACAATATTTCATAACTTTTTGTACCTAAAAAGGCATGCAAGGTCAAAGGTCAATGATCTAGGATGTCCATTCATATTTTGATTTGTGATGTCCGACATATACTTCCGCTTTTACAGACGTCCGAAAACAGCAATTTTCAAAACATGTAAGGCTCATATCTCTTTTATTTGACCTTTGTTGACCTCTTGACCATTACAAAAGTTATTGTGTTTGGCGTATATATTTTCATTTTTGTTTTGCGATTTTTACTTCCGGCTTTACAAAACCGAATTTTAGTACCGGATGGTATCAAATTCATGTCTCTTTTCACTACCGAACGTTAACTAGTTAATCGAATGTTTTTCTTTTTAGTTAGAAATCCAACTGTGACTTTAAAATGCAATGTTTCACCGATGCATCATCCAGGATATGCACTGCATCGGTGATATTCACGGTTCTAGTTATATAATTGATTTATTTATCTGATACCCGAAAGGTTAATAATAATAATTATTTATTGTACATGGGTCAGAATTAGGCCCAATACACAAGGACATGGTCCTGTCTAACATGGTCCTGGGACAATATAAATAAATACTTCGATGGACAACCTGTTTCACACATACACAAGTACATGTGTATTAAATGGACAGACTATGCTACTGTTATCAAGTACATGTTTACACAAGAAGTACAAGCTATCACAATGTAACCAGTATAATTATATACAAAACTATAAATTTCAAACAAAAAAGAACATTATCACCGATACACCACGCCCCCATCAACCCCCGAAACGCTCCAGCCCACACACGGGAATGAAAGGGCACAAAACAAACAACGATAGGAAACAGAACAACAAGCATACATAAAGCAAAAGCCGACATCCACAACTCGCCAAGACCAGCGACTAACAAACAAAAACGACAGACAAAAACATGCCAGAGGACAACGAAGCACCACAATGCAATCAACAAGCAGCCAGAGCACAAGGAACACAATAGTTCATGCACCATGCTCCAACCGCCCAACAACTACACTGCATCACGCCACCATCCACCGGCGCCTAGCATGCCATCTCCCATTCACGGCCATATGCGGTCCATGATCACCAATCCAAGTGAGCTACAGATGTCAGCCTCCAACATTCCAGAAAATTCACATACACAAGCACATGTGTATGAGATGGATGAATTAAATTAAATATATTTCCATGATGTTAACCTTATCGGAAATTTGATTAATCTTTGGGCCTCACTAAAATTTTGAAAGTTTACTTACCTTGAATATCTGGCAACAAAGCAACAACCAGGATCATGAAAAATAATTAATGAATTTTTATGGTTCACGATCGAAATGTTTACCAGTCGATCTCTTGAGTATTAATTATATTATATAACACGTAAGCCTGATGTGGCCGAATGAACAATATTAATAGGCACAAATTAGGTTTGTTCGTTGTTTGAAACTGGTTCAACTTCATATTTATGTAAATTATGTTCTATATGACTGCATAAATACTATTTTTTCTATTACTTCTTTGTCGTTAATTTTTTTATCGTCTGTGATTCAATGAGGTATTTCAATATGGCTAAAAACTGTTATTGCGAATGGATTGAAACGATTTGTTGAATTTGTTGTTGATAATATTTATTTTCTGTAATTGTAATTGTTGAATATGTATGTACAAAAAAAACAATAGCATAATATAATAAATTGAAATTACACAATATAAAGAATTAAAAATATACAATATTAACATACAAATGTGGAATAATAAATGAGAACTACCATGGGTGTGTAGTCTACTCGCTTGCTAAAGGTACATTAGCTCTATGCCCGTGAATTGAAAGGATTCGTCGAAAACTCGTTGCAAGGAAACTTAAACTAAGTTTCCTAATTTGGCAACTTTAATCGAGTCGGGTCTTATATTCGCTTTGATTCAATATTTGCTTCCTGAATCTTTTGAAAGCGAACTAAACATTCTCAGGAAAACGTATTAATGATTGTAATATAAACGTAATAATATTCGTAATGCGAGCGTAATAATAAAAGCGTAATAATAAATAATTGATGTATGTAACGTAGTAGTTGCAATAGGGAAGACATAAGCATAAGCCTAGCTCTCTATGTGTGGCAACCTAACCGAATCAATAATTCTGTCTTTACACTTGGATTCAGTGGTAGAACACGAATCGATTTGAAGTGTATCAAAATACAAAATAAGTAATGTAATAAATATAAAAAAGCGTTTGTATACACATGTAAAAACAAGTAATAACTTGTAAAAATTAAAATCAAATGCATAAATTGGTTAACTATATATATAAAATTACTCTAGCACATTCGGAAGCTCAAATACGACATGTAGTTTTGAATTGTGCAAACAAAAATAAAAAATAAGTAGAATTAAATGATAATTCTGCAAACAAAAATAAAAAAAAAGTGGAATTAAATCATAATTCGGCAAATAAAAATAGAAAATAATAAACAAAAAATCAAATTGAAATTGTTAGTTCATTTAATTACCTGGGAATTGTTTTTAATTATAATGGCAGATTTAATGTAACACAGAAAACATTAGCAGCGCAAGGTCTTAAAGCATACTTTTGTATTAAAAAGTCATTGTATTAGAAAAACATTTTAATATTGTAACATGTATGTCATTATTTGATGCTTATGTTAGTCCTGTTTTAAACTATGGTTCAGAAATATGGGGTATACACCCTGCTGAAAACATAGAAAAATTACATACTAAATTCTGTAAAAATGTTTCTGGGGTCAGATCATCGACTTCAAATAATCTTGTGTATTCTGAATTAGGTAGGTTCCCTATGTTTCTAAAAAGAAACAACAAATACAAAATGGCGGATTTCACTTATTACCAAACGTCACCATTTTTTATCGGCCGAAATTCCTTATAATCTCAAGCGGTAATCGGAATTCCAAGTGTCGTCTGCTAGAATGTAGTCCAACGAATGAAGTCACCTGATCAACTAGCGGATTCCGTGTCAGCAGAAAATTTCTATGGAACACAAAGTGGACCATATTCTTATGTTATTTCAGTGACTTTTAGCAATAAATCACGCTACGTATCTTATTTTGAAAGTCATAATTTTTTTTTTAAAATCGTGGTTCTTTGAAGGAATTGTCACTAGTTATAATGAATTGATATTAAAGATAAATACTAAGAGAAGTTAATTATATCACCCGGTATCCATACAACGTGTTTTTCTAGACTTATTTATAGATCAAAAATTATACACGAAAATAGGTGACGCATTCGGCCGCCGTTACCGAGTTGGTTGCTCATGAAATATGGGTCAAAGTGAAGGATTCATAAAGAAAATCGAAATAAACCCATTTTTATTATTTTGTAGAATATCTGAGGAAACATCTAAGACATAAAAATTTTTTTTCGTTTTTTTAACTTTGACGAAATTCGGTGTTGAATCCATATATCCACGAAAATAGGTTACACCACTGTATATTATTTTTTTAATATGGAATATTGATGTAATTATATTTATTTACATATATATTTTTATTTACACCACCCTCCGTCGTCCTGATATTTTGTGTTAATGAGTGTATGTCCATGTACCATCTGTATACGACAATAAAACAAAACAAAACAATACAACTTGAGCATCAAACTGTTACTATCACTTTTTCGAATAAAAAAAAAACCAAATCAAATTAACTTTAATACCAATATATTTAATAAGCAGAATAGAATTTAAATCACCCATGTATGTGAACTGCGTAGTATTATACACATTACATTCTATAAAGCTCATTTAGCTTGCAAAACACAGATCGAAAGACTGTCAAAATCCATTTGGAAGTTAATATTTTGTTTTTTGAACAATCTAGACAATCAAGTAGGGGAAATACTTGAATAATAATATAGGCCCCAAAATCGTTTTGGTTTAGTCTTACTTCTATTTTATTAGTATTAACTTTAAGTGTCCTTATTACTTCATATTGGCCTTTTTGCCCCTAAATACGAAACTATTGCTATTGTTTTAATACCGACTAAATTATAATGTGTGCTAGGTCTGTCTCTTTTGTGAGCACAATTAAAATTATATTGATTTACTACTTTCTTTTTTGCTACTCAATGAAGGTGGCTACCAACCTCAGGCTAAACCCCCTACTCTACAGTCGATGATTTCGCCGTGAGATGTTTAGTTATGAAATGATTAAAGGGTTGGACGTTTTTTTTTTTTTGGAATTTTTTTTGGAAGGAGCACTCAATCAATTCCGAATGCATTCTAATAATGTAAATTATATTGATGTTGGATAAATACATTTGACATAAGAGCTGGAGTTTTCTCAGAATATGGTTATGCATTATTACCATATATCATTACATAGATAATTGTAATGCCACTAATAATCTGAAAATCTGTGTTTTTTTGAGAATGTTACTCTCAGTTAACGTCGCATACGTCACTTGCCACGCAAATACTGTTTAAATCTTATGTGTTCCATGGTCGGGTACGAATAACATTAATGTAGGCTTAATTTTCGTCGGTGCATACAGGCCTTTTCCTACGTAGAACGCAGTATAAGTATATTATAGTATAAATGCAAAAAAATAAAATCAAAATTTTCTAAGGACGTCATTTACTTAATTTATCGACATCACCAATTTCACACCAAAGATATACCCCTATATTATAATAATGTTATATGTATAGATGTTTACAACACCTTTAAAACAAATATGTTCCATGGTTCCCTCGAATGTCAAACAACATGCCAGAAAGCAAATAAATAATTTAAAACACAAAACAGATCTGGCTAAAACTGGTTTGGTCTGACTTAAAAAAATTATTTTACCCGTTCCAATGCATAGCATTAACACTAAAATAAATCTTTCTCCAACATTGCATGTAACCATTTCTTTACCTTTATCTGAAATTTTGAAAGAGCTGTATTGTACAACATTGCTGTTGTGATCCATATTAACTTATTTCGGCTGATACTGATACTATACACTAATTAAAATCAGGCCTATTTTATTTCTAATAAGCGCGAAAATGACAGCTTTTAATCTAAGTTTCTATTATGTATCACATAGAACTAAAATAAATGTATTTAAAGGGACATTCCGCTTTTTGTAAAACATTTTCGGTATCAAAAACGTCGTAAATTATTCCTGAAAATATTTCTAAGTATGTTATGAAACTCTATGTATCTACTTGATCAATCTGAATTTTGTTTTAAAAGGGTTAATTAAAAACTGAGAGTAGTAATTGTTAATTTAGCAGTTTGAGCTAGTTTTGGTGTTTGGCTTTATAATGGCTCGATATGTTTAATTGAACATTTTAGAATACGCAGGGGACATATTTCTCTGCAATTTTCTTTACTTTAATCCGTACAGTACTTTTCGTACAGCTTCCAAAAGCATAATGAACCTTAAACGTTTATGTAAACTTAGTACACATTTTAAATAGTTTTGGTGTTTAAAATTTAACGGCTGGATTTTTTTAGTTAAAACTTTAAGATACGTTAATGAATGCATTAGATTTTAATGTATAGTTTTCACAAATAAGAAAAAATTCGATATACAAAAAAAGCGGATGTCCCTTTAAAATATCTCATTAATAATAGCTACTCTACACATATTTTCATTATTATAAACTTGTTAATAATACTCGAGAACAATTCTAAAATGTGCTATTTATCGTTATTGAATTTGTTTTAAAAGGGCTAATAAAAGCAGTTTGTGCTAATTGTTAAGCAAGCAGATAAAACTTTTTAGTTTTGGTGTTAAAACTCCTCGATATTTTAGTGGAAGCCTTCAAAATAGGAGACATATTTCTCTGATTGATGATTTTTCGGCCTGATTAACATACTTAGAGTTTATTGCCAAATAGTTTGAGATCGTTTCCTGATCGTTTTTCTGCTCGGTTCCAGGTCGTTTCACGTTTTCATTGGTCGTTTCCTGGTCGGTTCATGTTTTAGTAAGTACGTACCAGCCGGTAACGACGTATGAGGGACAGAGACTTAAAACACAAATAAATATAGAGACTGTCGTTAAAAGTGCTTGTTTCCTAAGTTTAAACATTTTATCTACACAAGATGCAAAGTGAGGTAAAATATCAGCATTGTTCATTAAAAAGTACATTTTATTTACATTATCATACAGGTTAAAAATTGTTCAATTTGGCAGGCTCTGGTAAATATTGATTGTCTTATATGGTTATAAAAATCACAATTAAAAACAAAATGTTCTTCATCCTCAACTTGTCTGTAGTGATACATAATCTATCACACACAGGCTCAGGTGGTTTAAAAAAAAACGTCCAGTTTCTATTCTGAGGGGTAGCGATCCAGCTCTTACTTTTGGCAAAACTCGTCTGTGGGACCTATTAATAATTACTTTAACATGTTTCTGTACCAAACACAATGTTTGCCCCGACTGACACCTGCAATACCGATACCGACTTTATTCTCACTAGAATACCCATTTTGGCACCCTGCATGGCGTTGCCCGTCTTCATTAGCCCACAAGGTGCAGAAGAGTAGGACGTAGAACTCCATTCATTTCATTTAGAATACCCATTTAATTCCAGATATATGACCATTATTGGCCTATTGCTTTTAATAATGTTCTGGGTTTTTTTGTAATAGATTTTATCTAATAATTACCAATAATCAAGGACTTTTTGTCACGTACGTGGTAAATAGCCACTGTCATACGTGCTGTCTTTCCTATAAACATTTTCAAACCATTTTGACTTCTCTTAGTATATGGACTGAACAAAGGCTTTTCTTTCACAAAAGTGCAAGCCAATGAATTGTCGCTAAATTGTCATGTGACTAACACGTGATGAGTTAATAATGTCAACATGGCAAGCATCAATATTATTGTTTGCGGAAAACTGCCGATATCTCCGAATTTTTCTAATATAAACCATCTCTAAGCTCAAATTTTGTGATCTTAATTAAAACCGTACGTGAACAGATGTGAATGGATCACGTTTTACGTTTACAAACGATTAATCACCATAAGAGACTGCGAAATACGAAAAAAATCACTGTATCAGTGAATGATTAAATGCTCATATCAAGGTTTATCCATGCAAAATATGGCTAGGGAGAATTCTTTCAAAAAAGCATTAGAAAAATATAATGTGTAATAACATCCATTGGTGTATAATAAAAAACAAACAATGATATGATACATTTAAATAATAAAATGGATGTTCTTTAAATAAATGAAGAAACAAATGTCAAGACATAACAGAATATACACATCATATTATCACAAGAAAACAAACAAAATAAAGTGGTATCAAAGAACATATTTTAATAATAAACCAGAAAAAGAAAATATATCATGTAATTAACATTATAATTTGAAAAAAGAAAGATCAATTAACATACAAAACACAACATTTTAACAATATTTTACACAATATTGATAATTCATATCCTAGACTGATTCCCCAATATCACTCCCTTCTATATCCGACCCCTCATCACTATTAAATATTTCTGTAGGGTACTGACAGTATTAACACATCCTGTGCATCCACATAAGTCTGCACAGGAAACATCTGATAATTTACACGAACATCTTTTCGTATCACATTTACCAGAGCAATTGCAATGAACATATTTCAATATAGTGTCTGGTGCTGGATCTAATGTCATCCCATCGATCGAAATTTGGTCATTTGCAATGCTCCAGCCAAGGTCCTTTGGTGATGGGCTCGATATATATTGCTGCAGTGAGCGTTTATGACCTGGAGTAGTTTCCTCACTAAAATCGATATTGTCCCAAACCAGCACGGCATTCAATTTCTCAGAAAAACACTGGCCCTTTATTCAATTGCATTTGGGCTAAAGATGTATCATACCGCACAATAGTCTTATGTGACGAACTGTGTCCAAATCCTTTCAGAAGGTCGATAACCTTTTTTGAACCAGTTATGTGACGCAACGTTAAACCGAGTGACAAGGATTTCACTGTATGCTTGCGACCTTTCGACCGAAGCACAACAATATCCTGAAGAATAGACAGCAGTTTAATATGGGTAACTTCATCAACCTTTCCAAATTAAAATCACAAGGCAAAGAAGGCCAACTACCTCATACCCTTTACATAAATACAATTCCGCTTTTAACTCTAAGGCTGCAGTGTACAGTGAATGTAGCGTATTGTCATCAAACTGTTTATGAACATGTGTTTCACTTGAGTCTGTGGTTTTGTCAGAGTATCACTATTATTAAGTAAACAATACCTTTAAACCAATAGTCAATAGATACTCTGGTATATCCTATGTTACTATAAATAGTTTATGACTCTTTCTAATAATACGTAATCAATGTATTCCTACTCAATCAAGTAGTTCGGTTCCAACATGGCTTATCAATAAAACTAACTAAACATTCTTCTTCATTATATGATTCCTGAACCCGTACCGAAGAGTACAACAGGTTTCACTTGAAAACTGTATCTTTTCAACATGTCTAACATCTTCCACGAATACTAGCTCACTTTTGTAGCGTTTAGCAGGTAAATGGAAGACCAATTGTGGATACTTTAACTGAAGCCTCTTCTTTAACTTTTGAGACCTAGAATAATAAAATATTTTGTATTATACAAGGGAGATAATTTACATATTTGTTACTTCAAGTGGTTTTCTGATGCAAAATTACAAAACAAATGACATTAATATGAATACTAATGATTCTAATGCAGCAAACAATGTGTACAACTAAATGTACAGAATTGTTTTCTTTCACGATCGATGCAAATATGGCAGACCAAGGACGAGCTGGCAGAAAGGATCCATGATGAACTGAAGTCGTCATCCCTGTAAAAATGGTTTTTTCTTCATATCATTTCAAATAGAACAAAAAAAAAGTCACCTGTATGAAGAGGCGTCAACACCATCTTGTTTTGCCATTTTTATGAATAAATCTAACAACCTAGACATCCTTAACCAGTAATGATTCTTGATTGTATCACATCAGCACAAAATCTATCAAACGTAGTTTTGTTAACAATCTAGATCCACCTGTGACCTACAAAAATAATGCAAAATCAGCTTGCCTTTGTATGTAAAGAAAATCGCAACTTACAAATCAACAGTGGTTGTATGCCACTGCACAAGGGCAAGATTGCTGGCATCAAACATATACGGTGTGACTTTCCAATGACTTGGGGCAGGTAAGTAAAGTAATCTATTGGTGAAAGATCAAGATATGCACAGAAATAGGGCATATTCAAACAAATTACATGGATCAAGGTTTATAGATGTTAAGAAAGTAGTCTGTAAAATTGGCATGTCAAAAAAAGAAAATCCGACTCACACTTCAGTGGCTTTACTGTATAAAAATTGGCATGATAATGTACTTCAATAGCAAAACAATCTTGGTCTCGAACATGCTTCAGTATTGACTCATCCTGCTTCTTTTCTACTGCTTCACGCAGAACTCCTAAAATATAAAAGA